>NC_048304.1:45655354-45902388 GCF_013100865.1 Trachemys scripta elegans
GGGGGAGCTGGGGGGTGGCGGCGCTTTCTTTTGCTGTTTGGGCAGCAAAAAAGCTAGAGCCGGCCCTGACTACAGCACAGTCCCGGGGGGAGGGGGGCGGAGAGGCTGTGATAATTTTATCTCAAGGCAGAAGGAAGTAGAAGGAGGCGCGGGGAAGGAGAAACAGGACAACTTGAGGGGCAGAAAGACTGATTATTTAGGATTTCCAGGTCTGGGAACTCATGGCAGAGGATGGGTGTAAGTTCTTCCTAGGCTACCATCCAGGTAGAGAGTGCAGCAACAGCTGCTACTAAGAGGAGGTAGACTGAACTAACCAGAGCCCAGGAGGGCTGGAATTTGAGCCTGGGAATAGAAAGCCAAAACCTATTATGTGACCGGCACAGGTCCAAGATGGAAGACTGATGTTTTTCTTTAGACTTTGATTACCTCAGAAGGGTTGGATTTAGCCAGAAGGCCGAGCCACCTCAGAAATTGAGTCACTGAAAACCCAGGATGGAAACTGAGGCAGGTTGACTGCAGTGCCACACCACATGGGGGCCTGCTCTGGAACTACACCCTGCTATCTTAACCCCATTTTATACCCGGGGGCAGGCCTGCACAACTCGTAAAGCGGCGAGGGCCATATTACCGCAAAGAAAACAGCTAACCCCCCCAGCACTGCCGAACCTCGCTCCCAGCACCATCCAGCCTCCCTGAAACACAACAACACTGCCCCCAATCCCGCCTGCCCCATGGAAACAACCCCCCCCCCTCAGCACCACCTGCCCTGGGGAAACAAACCCTCCTTCGCCAGTGCTGTCCCACCGAAACAGCAGTATTGAACCTTGGTAATACATTATAGCGGGCCCCTAAGGTAGTATAATTAAGGTAAAAGAAAAATGTCTTTTTGCTAGAAGTAGACTAAGATCTCCCCCCCCACACTTCGTAATCAATTGCCCTGTTGAATGAATGAGGAAGAGGTGGAAGGCAGGCACTTCCAGACAGCTGCAACCGTTGGAGAGGGGATGGGAGCCAGACCAGATCAATAGAACAGGTCAGCCACCAACTCGCCGCTCGCCTCCTCAGCCCCCCACTCCCACTGCCGGCTCACCTGCCCCTCCGCCACTGTCCACCCACTTGCCTCCTCAGCCACCGGTTCACCTGAGCCCTCGCCATTGCCTCCCCCGCCGCTGGCTCACCTGCCCCCCTGCCACTTTCTGCCCACTAGCCTCCTCAGCCCCCCCTTCCCTCACTGCTGGCTCATCTGCCCCTCCCCCCCGCCACTGCCCGCCCACCCGCTCACCTCCTCAGCCGCCAGCTCACCTGCCCCCCTCCACTGCCTGCCCGCTCGCCTCCTCAGTCCCCCCCGCTCCCCAGCTCGCCTACTCACCCCCCGCCACAGCCCGCCTGCTCGCCTCCTCAGCTGCATCCTCCCCTGCCTCTGGCTCACCTGCCCCCCCGCTCGCCTCCTCAGCCGCCGGCTCACCTGCCCCCCTCCACTGCCTGCCCGCTCACCTCCTCAGTCCCCCCAAACCCCCAGCTCGCCTACTCACCCCCCGCCACTGCCTGCCTGCTCGCCTCCTCAGCCCCACTTGCCTACTCACCCCCCGTGGACCGCACAGTGAGCCCACGCAGGCCGCATGCAGGCTGCATGCGGCCCCCGGGCTGAATGTTGTGCAGGCCTGCCCTGGGGGATTCATGAACCACCGTAACTGTTATCCTACTCTCTATAATTGCAGATGCTGCTGTTTTACATAAAATGTGAAATCTCCCTTTTAATCCCTATAGAATGGATACATGGAGATCCTTGCATTGAAACAAATACAGCTACTTTTCAATGGAATGATTAATATCTTCACATGTACAAAAAGCTCAGCATCTCACATTCACATAACAGCACTCTGTTCAACAGTCATGAGTGATGGTGTGAGAACTATCATATTTTTAATATCCTGACTGAACATTGCACAGTGGAGGAGGGTTGTGTGTACGTATGTGTGGGGGTGTGTGAATTGGATATCAATGCTGAATATTCCAGTAAGCTGCGTATCCATGGAGATGTAGCCTCAGGGCCATCCCTAGCTATTTTGGTGCCCTACGCAGCCCCCCCAGGCCTCCAGGGTTGGGGGGGCTGGCCACTTCCTGAGGGAAGTGGAGTGACCCAGACTCAGCCTCCTCTGCTCCCCTGGCTCCCAGGCTTGGGGGAAAGAGGGCACTGCCCCCCAGCACTCCCCGGTGGCATGGCTGGGAGCCAGGGGAGTGGAACAGGCTGGGGCCGGGTCGCTCTACTTACCGGTGAGTGCAGGCCCGACTGCTTCTAGAGTCCTCAGGGGGGTGGGGAAGAGGCAGAGCAGGGGTGGGGGCCCTGGGGAAGAGCAGGAGCAGGGACTGGATCAGCACGCAGCTGGACAGGGCATCAGGAAATTTGGTGCCCCAAATTTCCTGGTGCCCTACACACCTGCATACTTGCGAATGGGTAAGGATGGCCCTGTGTAGCCTGTCCAAATCGCTTTATTGATTCCTTTTGCTTAGCTTTGTAGAAGAAATTTTACAGGTTAATAAACAGACTTTATTTAGACTGAATGTGACAATCCTTTCTCACTTTTAAAATAACAGGTGCAGGACACACATTTGATGCAGCCTTTGAGAAGGTTGCTTTACAGGTTTGCTCTTGGGATATGCCCATTATCACCAGAAGGTGTCATACTGCTACCATATCAAAAGTGGAGTGATACCAAAATTCAAAGAAGGCTAATGCAGCTGTGTTTTGTAAGTGGTTTCCTCCCCTTTACTGATCAAGCTGTGCCTCAGGGAAGGGTGTTACTGGCAGTGGTACTGGGAATTCTACCCCCCCCTCCCCCCGTTTTTTTGTTTGTTTGTTTGTTTTTTGTTTTTGGAATATAGTCTTTCTTCCCAGGACCTGTTGTACTGATACAGCTACTGACTCATCTGTTAAGGGAACAGGGCAAAAGCTTCTGTAAGCTAGGCTTTGCCATTAGTAACCCTTCTCTACAGCTGAGGGTGCCCTAAGAAAGGAGTGACAATTCCTTTGCTGCTGTTTTAGAGTCTCAGGTTTTGCCTCTTCTAGTTTTGTTCTACTGCTCATTGGTCTTCTAACAGCTTCATCATGCATGCATGGTATCCCCATCATGTAACTGCTGTGACACCTGTCTTAAAAGACCATCCCAAATTATCCCTAGCTATATTGAATGCATCTTCCTTCCCCTTGCATCCCAAAGAGTGCGCCATCCAGCTGGTGCTGGAGCCTTCCATCTCAGAGTATGCAATGTAAGCCTGATTGCCTGCTGCTGGAGAGGCATGTCCTTGGCTTAATCAGTGAGGAAGAAATACAGCTCTTTTGTTATTGCCGCTCTCGAACATGTTGCCTACATCTGCACACAGGCATTGAAGTGACAACTGGGCCTTGTCCACCCTAGGGTCACTTTAAAAAAAAATCCCCTGAGTTCAGCTACACTGCTGTGAACAATGTTGGGATGCCTATATGGATGGGCTGTTGCAGTTTCTGAACATATTGATTAGAGCTGGTCTGAACTGGGTTACTGGACACAGTGGTAAAAATACTCCAGGTGTGTCTGTTACCTACCCTCTAGGGGATCTGTAGCAGCAGAGAATACGGTACCTCAATTTCCCATTGTAGAAGAAACCAAAGGAGAATTCTGAGTCATAATGCTTCCCATGGAAGATTAGAGCTTTCAGTTCTGTGAGCAATACTTTATTGGCATTACAAGTGTTGCCAGAAAAAGAAAAGAAACAAACAATTTTAAGGACAGAACTCTCATGAGGTTTGTCAGTACTACATTACAGCAGGCACGGGGGCCTTCAGCGTGGGTTTGTGTCTTTATTTTTATTCCTGTCTCTACGAGTCATGCCTGCCTCACTCACCAGTGCTAAGGTTCTCCCTGCCCTCTGACTCACCCTTTTGCTCTCTATCAGGAGGGTATTTCATGTCAGTGCTTTTTGCATCAAAGCTGATTTCTGCCTGTTCCCCCATCCAACTAATTAACCCATAATCCTTGTGTCCCTCCTCACCACAACCCATACCCTGGCAATGTGTCCCTCCTTTCAGGAGGAAGGTACGTGTACCCCTTCATAATACCACCTCCTCCTCTGCTATCTTGTGTGTCTGGCAATGCCTCTGTGGCTAATGCCCCCTACCCTTTGCACATTTCCTAGTCAAGAGGCTGGTGCTGTGTCCCTGCTCCCCCTCCTGGGCTAGCTGGTACCCTGTGTGCACCCACCCCCTGGCTGGCACGCTGTGTGGTGCCTCCCTCTCCCTGCCTGGCAGGTATCCTGTATGTCCCTCCCACCCCTGCCTGCCTAGCTCATATGTGTTTCCCCCCTTGGCTAGTGGGTACCCTGTGCACCTCACCCCTGCCTGCTCCCACTTGGCTGGCTGGTACAACCCTTCTCAGCTAGCTGGTATTCTGTGCATCTCCCCCCACCCCTCAGTCCACTCCCATGGTTGGCTGGTACCCAGTGCATCTCCCCTGCTCCGGCTGACTGGTACCCTGTGTGCCCCCTGCCCCCCAGGCTGGCTCGTACCCTGTGTATCTTCCCCACACAGACATACACTCTTATCATGGCTGGCTTGTACCCTGTACCCGCCCCCTCCCACACTCCCTATGGCTGCCTGGTACCCTGTGCATCTCCCCCCCCCAACTCCCCATGACTGGCTGGCACCCTGTACATCACGCCCCCACACACACTCTCCATGGCTCGCCCCGGATGGCTGGCACCCTGTACATTCCCCCCTTCCCGTGGCTGGCTGGTACCCTATGCGGCGCCCCTCCCCTTTCCCTACAGCTGGCGCAGCACGTGCTCCTGCCCCTCCCCGGGCCGCGTGTCTCCGCCAGGACCGGCGGTGGCAGGAAGGCGGGACTGGGGCGTCACATGAGCGGCCGCCTCTCCTGGCGGCTGGGGGAACAGACCGCTCCGGACCCTGTGCGGGAGGCGGCCCGGGGCTACATCAGCCCCGTCCCTCTGGGACACCCCCTCCCCGACTCACCTGCGGCGGGTACATCCAGGTAACCCGAACTCCCCCCCCCCCCAATAGCGCAGCGGGCAGGCTCACCTGGGCCCGTCCCGCCCCTAGCTCTGCGCGGGGCAGCCTGGTAACCTGCCCGGCTCTGCCCCTCCCCCCGCCTGTGTCCTGTGGGAAGCCCAGAGATGGGGCCTCACCTGGGCCCTACCTGTGTCCTGGGGGAAACCCAGGTGGACCCTCACCCGAGCCGAGCCCTGCCCCTCCTCCTGGCTAGGCCCTGGGTGAAACCCAGGTGGGCCCACACCTGGGCTCTGCCCCTCCCCGCTGGCTGGGCCCTGGGTGAAACCCAGGTGGGCCCACACCTGGGCTCTGCCCCTCCCCCCTGCCTGTGTCCTGGGTGAAACCCAGGTGTGCTCTCACCTGGGGTAGGCCTTCTCCTCTGCCTGTGTCCTGGGTGAAACTCAGGTGGGCCCACACCTGGGCTCTGCCCCTCCCCCCAGCTGGGCCTTGGGGAAAACCCAGGTGTGCCCACAGTTGTACCCTCCCCCCAACTCTGTGACCTGGCCTAGATGAAGCCCAGAGGGGCCCTCACCTTCCACCCAAATGTGCCCCAGAGGAAGCCCAGGTTAACCTCCCCTCCTCCTACTGTGCCCCAGAGTGCTCTAATTGTAGTGACTAAGTAATACCTCACCTGAGGCTTCCTCTCCTCCAGTCTGCTACAGATTAGCCAGGTAACTCCTTACTTTGGGGTTCTCTCTGGTGATTCTTCACCAGGACTGTCATTACCACCTCATCTGGGGGACAGCTCTTCCACATACACACACCTCTCAGCCTTGGATGCTGAATGGGAATAGTCATGTATCTAAGGTGACCAGACAGCATATGTGAAAAATTGGGATTGGGGGTTGGGTGTGTGTGAGGGGGTGTAATAGGAGCCTATATAAGAAAAAGACCCAAAAATCAGAACTGTTCCTATAAAATCAGGACATCTGGTCACCCTATATGTACCTCTCATCTAGGGCCTTCACCCCCTTGAATTCTGCAATAGAGCAGCTGGATAAACCCTCACTTGAAGGCCTTCTTCCCCGTACCCTTGACCCGTGCACCAGGATGGCCACATAACTCCTCACATGTTTTATCCCTGCCCCTGAACTCTTCACCAGGGCAGCCAAGTATATCCTTATCCATGTATTTCATTTCACCTATCACCTGCCCCTTTTCTTGACCCAGCACTGGAGTGGCCAGGTGATTCTTCACCTGAGGGCCTTCTCCCCCAACCTGACTTCACCTAGGGACTACTCTTGCACTGGAATTGCCACGTAACCTCTTAGCTGGGGTCTTCCTTTTCCCAGCAACTTGTTCAATTATGTATGATCAGTGAACCCCATACCTTGGGACTTTCTTTCTTTTGACCTGTGCATTGGGATAGCCAGGTTGTCCCTCAGCTGGGGACACCCTCCCCCCTGCTTTTTCTCCAGCTTATGTACCAGGGCAACTAGGTAACCTCTTATTTAGGGCTTCCTTCTATCTCTCTACCCAGTCCTGTTCCTGAGTCGGTGCATCAGTGACTCATTTGAAACCAGGTTCACTTAGGCCTGTAATTAATTGGGTGATTTTTGAACCTTTCAGTCACTGTTCAGTGCTGTAAGGCTGATATTCAGATCATAGGTACAACTGTCTTCAACATTTGTTATTAGAGATTGTAAGCTCCTTGGGGTATAGGAACCATCTTTTTGTTTTGTTTGTATGGCACCTGGCACAATGGGGTCTGGGTCCATGGCGCAGGCCCCAGGCTCTGCCACAGTGTAGATAAATAGTGATGGACTGTTACCTGTGAATAAATGATTCAAGGTAACTTGATCAAGTTCTTTATGCTGATAGGCGAAAGTTACTTTTCTGATGTGAACAACCATCTTCAGTCATTTGTAAGTCTGGTATTGCCAGATGTCTAAATATGAAGAAGGCAGGAGAGAGAGGAGTTTGTGTAGGAGCAGAGTTTCATTCTACCAAGTAAATTGCTAATATTTATTTGCATTTTTGTTTAGGAAAACTGAGTGAAATACAACCAAATGGACTCCTCGAAGCTCTTGCTTTGATCTGCTGAGTTTGAGGGAAATCATACTGAGGATCTGGTGTCTACATCTGTAACCTCTAACTTCTCAGTGCTATGGAACAAAGTGAGGGCGAGCAGGTGCCCCAGCCAGAGAGTCATGAGGACAGCAAGAGCAATGTGAAATCCTTGCCTGGGGGAGCTGTCCATGTCTGGGAAGAAATAAAAAAACATGCAGTTACAGATGACTATAAGCTCTCCAAACGGGTGCTAGGCTTGGGTGTTAATGGCAAAGTACTGGAGTGTTTTAACAAGGTGACAGAGCAGAAATGCGCTTTAAAGGTATGTAGACTTTTTCTTGTATACATTTTTTGAGGCCAAAGCTCATCTCTCAAAATCCCATAGAAGGCCATGTTTTCTGTTGATGCCTAAGTAAAGCAGAGATGGATGCGTTAGAGATTCTTGGATATGCAGAGAGACAGTCTAATGTAACAGTATGTTGGTCCAAACTCAAGAGGTCTTTTTCAGACCATTCCTGAGTGAGTTTCTGTAACAATTATCATTTATATAACTGACTGTGCTTTTCCACCTGGACTGAAAAACCTGCAGCCCACCCCCCTGAGTGGTTTAGTCTGGGTTTTTAATACGGATACTGTGCAATCAACAGTCAGGAATCTGTTGCAAATGGTTCTCAAACTTTTGTACTGGTGACCCCTTTCACATAGTAAGTGTCTGAGTGCGACCCCCCCTTTATAAATTAAAAACACTTTTTTGTATATTTAACACCATTATAAATGCTGGAGGCAAAGCAGGGTTTAGGGTGGAGGCTGGCAGCTCATGATCCCCCCATGTAATAACCTCATGACCCCATGAGGGGTCCCAACCCCCAGTTTGAGAACCCATGGTCTAGGACCTGATGCCTTTATGTGTATTGTATCAGGGGGTAGCCGTGGTAGTCTGTATCCACAAAAACAACAAGGAGTCTGGTGGCACCTTAAAGACTAACAGATTTATTTGGCCATAAGCTTTTGTGGGTAAAAAAAAGCCTCACTTCTTCAGATGCATGGAGTGAAAGTTACAGATGCAGGCATTATATAATGACACATGAAGAGAAGGGAGTACCTCACAAGTGGAGAACCAGTGTTGACAGGGCCAATTCAATCAGGGTGGATGTAGTCCACTCCCAATAGTAGATGAGGAGGTGTCAATTCCAGGAGAGGCAAAACTGCTTCTGTAATGAGCCAGCCACTCCCAGTCCCTATTCAAGCCCAGATTAATGGTGTTAAATTTGCAAATGAATTTTAGTTCTGCTGTTTCTCTTTGAAGTCTGTTTCTGAAGTTTTTTTGTTCAAGAATAGTGACTTTTAAATCTGTTATAGAATGTCCAGGGAGACTGAAGTGTTCACCTACTAGCTTTTGTATGTTACCATTTCTGATGTCCGATTTGTGTCCATTTATTCTTTTACGTAGGAACTGTCCGATTTGGCCAACGTACATGGCAGAGGGGCATTGCTGGCACATATAACATTAGTAGATTTGCAGGTGAATGAGCCCTTGATGGTGTGGCTGATGTGGTTGGTCCTCTGATGGTGTCGCCAGAGTAGATATGGGAACAGAGTAGGCAACGAGGTTTGCTACAGGGATTGGTTCCTGAGTTGGTTTATCTTGGTGTGGTGTGTAGTTGCTGGGGAGTATTGCCAGTCTTCTGGTTTTCCATCTTTAAAAGAAGTACTAACGGGCAATATGGATCCTGGGGTCCAAGACTTACAGTTCTGATGGAAAGGAGTCCCTGACAAATATTTGCCTGTTTGTTTGTTTTTCTTATAAAATATTTCTTAGGGCTTTAAAGAGTTTTTCTAGTTGTTGAATAAAAACTGCAGGGTGAGTGAATAATTCCATTTTCTTATCTACTTCCAAAAGAGTAGGGCATATGAAAACAGATCAGAGATATCAGGTTTGGGCAAACGTGTTTACCCGTTATCAATGATGAGCCAATATTAGGGTAATAAGTGTCGTTTAGATAACTAGAGCAGGAAACATGCACTAATAAGTGTAGGGCTTACCTATCGGTTTGTGCAGTATTGTACAGATTTAACCCTAATAGTGACAAAGTTAATCTTCACCGAGACTGTAAACAAGCATAAGCAACAAAATTGTGTGAACTGCCTCAGAGCCCAATACTGCTTCTTTTGCATTAATTGGGATAACTAGAATATCTAGAAGATTTCAGATACCCTTTTCTGTCCCCACCTTCAAACCCTGAATGCATTGGGAGAGAGTAGGACAAATCTGCTAGTGATCTTCTGGATGACTTGTTGTGGTATGGACAAAACCTTGTCTCTAGCAGGCTGGACCTGAATTCAACAGCAAGGTTCTTGCATTCTGTACTATGGTGTGGCAGATAAAAATATTGGACTTTTAATTGATTAAACATGAAAATATCAATCTGTACAGAAATGTAGTCTCAAAATAACAGAGGGACTAATTTAATGCATTCCTCGCATCTTTAGTTTTCCTGCTGATTTCTGTATTGACAACGCATAGTTGAATTGCAGAAGTTTGTTAGGATGGAGTTGCAGGTTTTGGCAAGTGGGTGGGGGAACGTTGCGGCTTCTGGCACACAGGCAGGCATAGGAGGGTGTTTGAGATTGTCGGATAAGTACGTTAGCTTGTTGTTTCTGATTAAAATGACCAGCAGTGAATTATGGAGTATAGTTGTAGCCATGTCTGTCATAGTGTATTAGTTAATATTGCATCTGAAGAAGTGAGGTTCTTACCCACAAAAGCTTATGCTCTCAATACTTCTGTTAGCCTTAAAGGTGCCACAGGACCCTCTGTTGCTTTTTAGTTAATATTGACACTTACTTAATTTTCAGACCTAACTCATTAAAATGAAGGGAACAATTAACATTCAGAGCTTTTTCACAGTGTCTGCAGACTCAGGCAGGCCACATCTGGGTATGGAAATGGTATGAAATTGGGGGTTGGGGTGCAGGAGGACTCCAGTTGGGGGTGCGGGCTCTGGGGTGTGGCTGGGGATGAGGGGTTGGGGGTGCAGGAGGGTCTCCAGGCTGGGACCGAGGGGTTCAGAGGATGGGAGGGGGATCAAGGCTGGAGCAGGCACTTACCTCCAGCGGCTCCTAGAAGCAGCAGCATGTCCCCCCTCTGGCTCCTCTGTGGAGGTGTGGCAGGTGGCTCTACGTGCTGCCCTGTCTGCAGGCACCAGCCCTGTAGCTCCCATTGGCTGTGGTTCCCGGCCAATGGGAGCTGAGGGGGTGGGGCTTGGGGCGGGGGCACTGTGCGAAGCCCCGTCTGCCCCTACGCATAGGAGCCAGAGGGGGGTACATGCTGCTGCTTCCGGGAGCCGTGTGGAGTGGGGCAAGACCCCGACCCTGCTCCCTGGCTGGAGTGCCGGAGTCGGGAAAGCCCCTGACACTGGTTCCTGGCTGGAGCTCGAGGGCCTGATTAAAATATCTGGAGGGTCGGATGTGGTCCCCGGGTGGGCAAACTACGGCCCCTGTTTTAGAGCAGTGGTTCTCAACCATGGGTACACATACGCCTGTGGATGCGCAGAGGTCTTCCATGGGGTACATCAACTCATCTAGGTATTTGCCTACTTTTACAACAGGCTACATATAAAGCACTAATGAAGTCAGTGCAAACTAAAATTTTATACAGACAATGACTTGTTTATACTGCTCTACATACTATACACTGAATTGTAAGTACAATATTTATATTCTAATTGATTTATTTTATAATTATATGGTAAACATGAGAAAGTCAGCAATTTTTCAGTTATAGAGTGCTGTGACACTTTTGTATTTTTATGTCTGATTTTGTAAGCAAGTAGTTTTTAAGTGAGGTGTAACAGAGGTATGCAAGACCAATCAGACTTCTGAGAAGGGTACAGTAGTCTGGAAAGGTTGAGAGTCTCTTTTCTAGAGCATGGTTCTGTGGTAATGGATGAATTTCAAAGCAAATTCTGTAACTGTGAAATCATGTAATAAATTGCGTCCTGGATATAGATGTAATTTTAAAAAACTAATTCAATACTGATGAAGCTACAGAGAAGAATGTCAGAAATTAAAGGTAATGTGCTTTTTAACAGGCTTACCTTTGCCTAATGAGCAGGAAGAACTAATGATGGAGGAAGAGATCTGAGACATCCAATGTAGAGGTCCCCTGTAACGAAAAATGATGCTGAAAAATCAGTTAACCCCTTCAGTGCTAACATACATAGGGCACACACAACCCCATCCCCTACCTCACTTCCCCCCCACACATACACAACCAAAACTATATTCTGTCTTGATGTACCTGGTATATCACTGAAGTCTTGTTGTGATGTTCCAGTGGAATGTCTGCACTTCAGGAAGTGCTCCCTTGTTCTGCTGAAATGGCCAGAAAGGTGTTAAGATGTGTGTAAAGGCCATAGGGAGCTAAAATAGCAGCTGATGCCATATTCTGTGTATACAGTTTTCATCACTATGGATCTGAATGCCGAATACAAAATGAAATATGCAATTATGTAAAACTGCCAATGGCTCAGAGTGCAGCCACTTCCAAAAAATGGCAAAGAAAAAAATAATCACGGAAGGACAGACAAAATCATTTAATTGTCCTGAACAGAAAAATCTTATATTGAGCCCTGAAGCTACTGGTGGCAATGTTCAGGGAAGATGTTGTCATTGTTTCACGGGGATCCTGAACCAAGCAGCACAAGTCCCTCTCCTGCTCCTCATGGGACCTCAGAACAGCCCATCCAGACAAAACAGCTGTGTAAAAACTTCTGGAAATATGGTATGTTGAGAAACTCTGCTTTTATATTGTACAGTGTAGGGCTTGTTCTCCTTTTGGAGGAAAATAGGTTCAAGAGTTCTCAGTTTACCATTGCTTTCTATTCCCCACTTGCATGTAATTGTCTAACATTGGTGGGGTTAAACAGTAGGTGCGGATGAATTATTATAAAAAGACTCCTTATTTGACATGTAAACGTTAAAAGTAGAGAAATGCAAATGTTACCTTGTGTGTAAATTTTTTGTATAAGGAGCCAAAAGCTGAAAAGAGGGACAGAGGTGGATATTTTTAGGGCTTTATTTGTGCGTCATATAATACATAGTGTTTTAGAATCCTAGAATATTCGGGTTGGAAGAGACCTCAGGAGGTCATCTAGTCCAATCCGCTGCTCAAAGCAGGACCAACATATGTGTGTGCATGTGCACACAAACTTCCTCCATTGTCTCTCTGCTTCCTGTAACCAAGTCCCCTGAACAAAATCAAAAAACCCTCTTGCTGCTGAAGGTAGAGCTTATCCACAGTAGGTTCTCTTTACCACCAAACTCTCCCATCAAAGCTGCTCCTGACTTGGCAGATGGCACTGCTTTCTGCCGGCAGGTTCCCTTTCACAAGGGAACAAAGCCAGCACAGAACTTACTCCACAGAAGGAATTTTTACCGAGGTACTCAAGAGAAAAGGGCTTGAAGAGGCAGAAACATTCATCCGTGTCAGTCAAGCACTACATATTGTAATTGGGAGGTCCCTGTTGTCTCCTTTAGTCCATGCCTGTAATTGGAACTAGTTAGAATTTCACTAATCATTTTAGACTGGGAAAACACAAGGCATCCTCCCAGGATACTGCAGGGGCTCTAACTGTGGCTTTGCTAATTTTTCTGAAGTGTTATGTGGCTTCGTTTACTCTGCTTGGCATAGTGTTCTGTTATACGCTTTTTAAAAGTGCTGTCACCTTTGTTTCTATTAGATTGAAATGCCACCCACACTGCTTCCACAGTTCAGAAAATCTAATCTGGCTACTTGCTTATACGCGTAATGACACGTTGGCTGTACAGCAGTGTTTCCAAACAATAAGGGTGGAGGAGTAAACAAACTGGTCTACAGGACAGTGGCCTTCTAGAAGGCAATTTTGAGTAGTTCACACATCTATTATTTTTCTACCAGGTAGGCAACTAACCTAGATTCATTTCCATAACTTAGGTGATGTCACAAGCCCTCTTGCATTTTTGTCCCTTCCTTTGTGTCCTGACCCCATTCTTCATAGTTCTACTTCCCTGTGGAGCTAGACTTAGAGAAAGTGCTGATACTTAACTTCCCTTCTGCTTGCATTGCAGTCAGCCTGAAAGCTCTCTATTATGTCCCTTCCTTATGGGGATAAAGGAATCTGGGCCAGCTTTCTACCTGGGACAAAGGTGATAAACATGAGGGTTATTGAAAGTTGCCTTCTTGAAAAAGGCCAGTGGTTGTCAACACTTTTTTTTTCTTCTTCTGTGGAATGAGACTCACAAAGTGGCCAAAAAATCATCCCATGACCCACCCTATCCCACAAAGCTCTGTGGAACTGAGGATGATGTGATTTAGGTTTATAGGATGGAGGTGTATCAAAAAAGGTGAGGAGACTGGAGGGTCTTCTGGGTCATGGAGGCTTTTCTGTGCTTGCACGGTGCTCCGTTCCAGGGTGGCAATGAACTGCTGCTAGTGGATGAGAAGCTGGTCAAACAGATCCTTAGAGCACTGCTTCTTATTGCCCTGGAGCCTAGTACTGTGTGGAGGGAGAAAACAGTTGTCCTCAGACTTGGGGATGGCTGTTCAGGGATAGCATCAGCAGGAATGAGCCTCTTCTTTCTTTTTGTTACTGGGTTCTCACTGTGTCCCAGTGAGTTTGAGATTTTTACATTGGTCAGCAGCTGGATATGACTCACTGAACATCCCCTTTAACCCACTTCTGCTTCACACCCCACTGAGTGAGAATTGGTGCATTACAGCTTGTAGATAACAAAACCGTTCTTTTATTTGAGACTTGCAGACCATGTGCAGCTGTGTTTTTTACTGATCCCTGGATCTCTTTCCTTTTGAGCTAGTCTGAACCTAGTAGCTGAGCAGGGGTAACGTTTAGATTTCCGGAAAGGTCAAAGGCAGTGGTTTGAGTGTTTTGATACACTACGGAAAAGGACTGAAATGGCAGAGTGGCTGCCTGTGACTTTTTCTCTCCTGCACACACACACAATATACACTAACACCCTCCTCATCTTGGTTAGGGCAACATGAATGGGCCTGCTCCAGGGAGCTAATGGGATGTGGGAGAAGGCTGATGCTGGGTGAAACAAGCATACTTCAGGAAGATTCCACCTGAACTGGAGCAGAACCTAAAATATGCATAGTGTGAGACTGGTACCCTGAACTTTGTTCTTAGATGCCAAACCCAGATCATGTATGAAATACCTAAAATAAACATCCACTGGGTGGATAGTGGATTATTTTATCTGTCCCAAGAAACTTTTTGCAAATCAATGGATTACTTGAAAGACTAGGATCATTCAAGCACTTACCTGTCTGCAATTGGTCTAGAACTGCTGCATCTTATGGACCAGTTGTTTTGGTTTGGTTATCAGTGGAGTTTGTCAATTGGCTTGCACTCTACAGATGTAAATAAGTTGGTTAGTCTAGTGGTCTCTTGTGCTTATTGCCAGCGTGGGCTGATTTCTAACCATAGAAGAGTTGTATAATCGGGGTATAGCAGGTGGATGCTAACTCATCAAGCCTGTAAAGTGGAAATGCAGAAAGGAAGGAGATGCTGTAAAACGATTAAGGTCTCTGTGAAAAGCAAGCTGTATTGCTGTTCCCCCTGTGCTTTTTATGTTCTCTTCTAGTGTGCCAACAAGCTGAAACATGTTCCATCCAGACATGTGTAGTAACAAAGCTGAGGAAGATCAAGGTGTGTCCCTGTGGCTTCAAGCAGATTTGAAGATCTGAAAAACTGTTACAGATACAAATCTTGTCATGTGCATCTGTCTGTCTGTCCATCAGACCTGACTAAGATCGCTCTGTTTTAGGAATAGATGACCCTTCTCCCCATCTCTCCCCATTTATAGTTTAAATCCTTCTGTTCCATTTAACGACAGTAGAACCTCACTAATTCACACTGACTGAGCGTCTCATTACAGATAACTGGATTTTGCATATCAGTTTTAATGTAAGCACCCAGTAAGCTAGAATAACAAAATGTTCATTTATTTAGACAAGTCTGCTTCAGTTTTAATTACTTCTGGTAATACTTTGCAGCACAGGGATGCCTGAACTGAATGTCTGATCCAGCCTTCTGCAATTTGAGGAAAATCGCATCCTCCTTTGAATGTCAAGGCTCAGGCCCGTTTCTCCTTCACTAGTGCACTAGTAAATGTGGAACGGTGTCCCGTGTACAAGTAATGCAGTCTTAGAAAAATGAGGAGTCCTGCTAGCCCTCTGCTATTAAATCTCTGGCCAAAAAATGGGGAGAGACCCCCATTTTCCTGTGTTAAAGTGATAGGGAGCACAGATTAGCAACATTCTGCAGTAATTGGGACCATATGCCAACATGCATAGATAAAAGTGCTTGGCATAAATAGAATGTTTAATATTAATATTTTAATTGTATATTAAGTGAACCAATTTAAAGCAGATGTAAATTAACCATTGATTATTGATCAGTTCATATCTGTACAACACTCCATTCTAAAATAGTTTGCGAACTACATTTCACTCTTGAAAAGCAGCCATTGTTAGCATGAAATGTTTATTGTTCCATATTATGGGATAATAGCTACACTCCCATTTTTTTTTCTTGATTTTCCTGACTTAAAGATGTATTTAATTTAAAAAGCCAAACTGTTTAGACTATGTGTAATGTACCAACTGCAATGGTTCCTGTTTAGCAGTCCTTATTTCTTTTACCACAATAAGAGTTCGTTGAACTGCTCCGCTTCATAGTCTTAATACTGCAGATATCCACATGGAAACCTTCTTGAACAGCAATGTGGTGTACATGTGTCCAGTGATGGGATGAGAGTAGAAACCTATTTAACTGGAAAAACGTGAGAACTTCTCTCTCTCTCTCCTAACCAGTGGAACCAACAGCCTCTCTGGATTAGAGCGTATAAACTGTCTGGATTGTGGTACTTTTACACAGACTTCCTAAGTATTTAAGATGATGCAAAGCTCTCTTAATGAGATTAAACTATAACTCCCTTGCATTTTAATACCTCTAAACTGAAAGGAGGAAAGAATTCTAGTTCCGCCTGCTAATCAGCCCTGGGCTTCCTATTTTCTGAATCTTTACAATATGGCATTTCATGCTGAGGCGTCTGAAAACTGCTTTGAGAGGAATAGCAAACACAACATGTTTAAAATTAATTTATTCCAAAGCAACTTTAACAATGCCAAACTTTTGATAAAATAGTCGGAATGTTTCATCTTTAAAATGTAATTTCAGACACCACCCAAGCTGGCCAATGAGCCAGAGCTTATTGCACTGTTCTCGAGTCTGACCTATTGTCAGTTCAAAATCTGGCTCTTCTCCACAGGCCTTTTCCCAAAAATATTAGTTCTTCCCGATTCCTGTTTTGAGCGTGCTAATGGTTAAGTAATAAGCCCTCGAGCAGTTTGTGGGATTTGAGTCAGCTACTGTCTGGGACAGATTTATGATGCCTATTTCAAAGGTGGAGTTGAGAAGTGCAGAATTCTGTTGGAATGCACTGCTAAAATATACAAAGTCAGGGCCCCCATCTCTGGAAGCCACAAAGAGTAGCTAGAATGGTACTCTTTGGTTGCTCTCCATTGAGATTTTGGCTAGTGAGAGTGATTTGCCTTGTGAACTAGCAGTGATGCCCCTTATATTCAATATCTCTGTTATCCCTTACAAACATGTGAGTAGGTAAGATAACTTATAACCATTATTGGTTTTCAGTTACATCTTTTTTTTTTTTTTTGAGGGCAAAGCCTGGATGGTGAACTACTAGTGTCTTTCTTGCACACTGTTCTGTGCATATATATCCTGAAAGTCTAAGATCTCTCTAAGGTTTATGGCAGATTGAATATTACTGTTGTGGGATATTTAAAGCCCTGTTCACAATACCATAGGGCGTAGTGCACAATAGAAGCCCTGCTACCAAAACGTTCTCCTCATTTGCAGGTCTGTGTGTCTGTTTGGGGGCTTGTTTGTTGTTTTTACCAAAAACTTAAAATCCTAATTTTTTTTCTTTTAAGAATTCATTTCTCACAGAGCTTTATAACGATTCCGGTTTCCCACATGTTGCTTTCAGTCAATGTGGCTTTGTCAAAAGCAGTCTGGTTGCCACAGCAACAGAGTTGTTAATAGCAAAGATGTCATTGCTTGAAGGTGGGGAGAGGGGGCGGGCGGGTTTCTCTGGCTCAGCTGCCTCTCCACAGTAGAAGCTCCTGCTGGAGCCACACTACAGTACAAGGTCTCCATTGTTTTTGTGAGGAGTAAAAGCCTTTTATTTTGTTCTCCTCTTCCCTTTCCAATCAATTTACAATCAAACTTTGACACATGGGAGGGTGACGGGGCTTGACATTGGCTTGATACTCTGAAGCGTTCCTGTTCTTTCAGACCCTCCAATCTCAAGGATACTGCTGTTGTCCTCTGTGTTTAAAAGAAAGTTTCTGTGAACAACAAAGCACTTGCATACATACAGGACCTGCAGCATTCAGTTTGTGTTTATAACTAAAATAACACACAGACACACCATCCTCTTTCACTTTAGTTCACAGCCCTTTTATGAAGGTAGTGTGAAAAATGATCTCTCCCTTCACCCTGTGCTGTAATATGAAACCAAGAGGACACTCAAAGAACTTAAAGGGCATTGAGTTTTCAAAAGAACCTAAGGATTGGACTTGGACATCTAACTCCCTTAGGAAAATCCCATCCTTAAACAACATGTTACTTTTATTAATATTTAGTGAACCTGTGGAATTCTCTGTTCTAATGTCAGTGAGACCAACGCTATCAGGATTTTATAATGGACTGGGTCATGTTTATGAACCTTAATGAAATGTGTGTCTCTGCAAGCAAGTTATACAAACTTTTATGTTTTGAAACTAATAGTGCTATGTAAGTCCTTTGTGTTAGTTTGCAGTGATAGTACCCATGCTTCAGGGAAGTAGCTGATTCTCTCCCTTTCCCTGCTGCTAAATATACCGCCTCAGCAAGTATAGCATTCTGCTAACCCAGGAGAGAGAAGTGGAGCTAGGTCCTGATTTTGCAAGTGCTTATGGACATGAGTAATGTCATTCACATGCATAAAGTTATGCACATGTAAGAGCTTGTCCACAGGGAGAGGTTATTCCAGAATAGGGTAGGAAGTGAATTTAAAGCACATCAGCTATTACAGAATAGCTCCCTGTCTGGACACTTATTCTGATATAAGAATTAGAGAGCTAAACTGGAAAAAAGGCACTCTTATTCCGGAATCTGTGTCCACACTGAGCTATTGCGGAATAGCTATTCTAGTCAATTTCCCCATGTAGACAAGCCCTAGGTGTTTGCAGGATCAGGGACCTGGAGTCATCCTATCGGATCTAGTATGGTTACTATGCTACTCCTGGAGCATTATGCTGTCCTCATTTTTTCTTTTTTTAAAATAATCTTAGTTTTGGGTGCACTATCTGCTACTTTAGCCTTTAATAGAAAGAAAAAAGCTACGACCAGGTAATTGCTATTAAAATGACATTTAACCAGGGATTTGAAACGGAGTGGAAATAAGCTGGTTTAAAATATTTATATATAATATGTTTCAAATGCATGGTGAAATCAGACTCTACCCAAATGCACTCAAGGATGTAATTCCAATTTAGGTGTCTCTCTCACATTAATAGTTAAAACAACACAAAAGTTTTATAGCCCTTTTTTGCAATCAGATGTATTTTATTACTGTATCTGTATGTTACTTTCAGGCAGGTGCCTTATGTACTGTAGGAATCCTCCAGTTATGTACAGAAATAACCTGGGTAGCAAAAGGGAAAATCAGTGCATTGTCTGCATCTGGTATGCTGGAATTTGTTGTTTTACAAGGTAAACCTCCTGCAGGATTAACTGGGTTGGGTCTCATTAGGTTCTTTACAGTCTTTGAAAATTGACAGGATTTCCAGCACCAGAGAGATAGAGAGAGCTGGGGAACGGCCGATTAATGTAGAAACCGTCTCAGTTATGAAGGATTGGCACTGGGTGGAATAGTCTTTCAGCTCTGTAATAACTTTCTCTTGTTGCTGAGATGCTGTGATTAAAGGCCTTTTGAGGATGGAGGGCAAAAGAGCTTGGGGTTACTTGTAACACAAGTGAATTTCAGAAATCCTGATCGTCAGGCGCACCTTTATTTTAGCTGGTGGTGTAACTGCCTTGACTTGTAATGGGTCTGCATGCCTATTGCTATTCATAAATAGGATGTTGCACTGAAGATCTGAAAATTCTAACCTCTTGCTGCAATAGGGTGGGGAAGAAAACAATAATATACATTACTGAAAAAAGGCTTAAAAGAGAGCTTAACAGAGCCTTTCACACCTCTCAGCTGTCTGAATCATTGGTTGTGGGCAGCAAAAACAGTTTCAATGTTATATACTGGTGCACAAAAGTCAATTCACACAGGAAGAACATGGGGGAAAAAATGCTCAGAATTGCTGGTTCAATAAAACTTCCAATGAAGCAATATCAAAACTTTTTGTTTAACAAAAATACCCCCAACTTCCACTCCCCCCACCCCCATACAACATTGTACTAGTGTAGTTGTGGCCATGTCAGTCACAAGAGCTGTGTGTGGCTGGGAAGCTTGTCTCTGTCACCAACAGAAGTTGGTCCAATAAAAGATATCTCATTGCCGTGTCTCTCTAGAACTGTACTAGGTAATTCGGCTTAACCATTTTGAAGTGTTCAGTCTTTTTAAAGATTTTTTAAATACATTTGCCAGGAAATTGCTTGTATCCTGTTACGCGGGGTGCAGCTCATAGGAGAAATTTTAGGAAGGACATGAAGACTTGAAAAGGAACAGTGGTCCAAGACTGGACCCTAGGAAGAGAGTATTAGTATAAAGTGAGAATAGGCTGTGTGGAAGTTCATTAACAATAGGAGGTGAAAGTATTGATGATAGCTGCTGAGTGTGTTGTTTCTCACATGTCAGTTTTTGCACGATTAATTATACAAGTGTTGTGATCTCCAAATGCAGTTATTGTTGGTATCATGTGTGTTTGTTTTGCTTTTTATTTTTTATATTGCAGTATACCATTTTAATTCAAGCCTATGGGGACATTCAGTGTATATATTCTAAACAACTTTATTTTGTAACAAAACAACATTGTGTACGTTCTGCATATGACTACTTCACCCCACTGCTGCTTCTTGGTGGAAACCTGACTCAATCAATTAGAGACAAGGCGGGGAGGTAATATCTTTTATTGAACCAACTTCTGTTGATGATAGACAAGCTTTTGAGCTACACAGAGCTGCTCTTCAGGTCTGGGAAAACTACAAGCAGTGAATTAAGACACTCCTTTCTCCCTTCTAGGGTTAGTCTAGTGACCTGCATTTGAGCATTCTTAGAGCAGGGGTTTTACCATCCTTCCTCTCTTTAGCTTCTGTTAGTCAATAGCCTGTCCAATAATGATAACCAGTCAGGCTCCTCCTTCCTCTGTTGCTTAATGAAATGTTAATTGTCTGGTATTGGGAAGAAGAGGGAAATCAGTTATTACTTTCTCACTTGCATTGTGGTTCAAATGGTTCTTCATTTGAACAAACTGAACCAGAACTTCAGATAGCTAGTTTCAATTACATGCAATTTCTTTTACATATGCTTTTGTGTGCAAGTGATGGGTATAGCAAATATCCAACATGCAGTTGGTAAGAAGTAAAATTATTACGGCTGTGTTTTAATTAGAAAGTTCAGTGCCATGGCTATGACAATGTAGCTGTGTAAGGGAATATTTAAGTGTGTGAAAAATCCCAGAGCAGCTCTTACAGCATTTTAACTCCTAGAACTCCAGAATCTGAACAAAGTGAAGACAGCTATTTTACTCATGGTGTGGGAGTGGATGATTCTGACTGTGCTGCTTCAGTCAGAAAGGGAAGAGTATAAATACAGTATTGATTCTTCACAACTCAGCGATAGATGTAGGTTTCGTTTTTAGAAAGTACGCACTATACATTTTTTAAGTGATTTATTCTGAAAACTTTTCAGATTAGTTTTACAGCTATATCAGAAAATGAATGATTGGTTATTTCATTTACCAAAGGTGATTGAAGTAGATATTTATGAAGTCATTGGGAGGTGACTTTTCTTGGCATGCTGTATTAGGAGGAGAACATCACCAGACACATTTAAACATATAATATTTTAACAAAACAAGCATATGATTTTTTGAATTTAGTAAAACATTCAAGTTTTTTAAAATCAGGTTTGTTTTTGTTAAAATTGTTTTTAACTAAAATAGTTAAATGAAATATTAAAAAAAAAAATTAAATTAACTATGTCAGCCAGGTCAACATGAGAAACTTAAAATATTGGCTTCTGCAGCTAACTCAGTCGTCTTGACCTTCATTTTCCTGTTTGTTCATAATCTGGAAAAGAAAAACAAGCTTTCCTGCTTTTTCAGGTCCCAAGCAATTTCTCAATTTGGAATGAATTAGTCCAAAGGAAGAAAATAGTCTTTCTACACCGGCAGAAGAAGCTACTGCTGTTAAAAGTGAGATTATCACTTCAGCAGTCTCTGAATCCAAGTGCTTAAGTGACTTCCACCAGTTCACTGGTGTGATTTTCTTTAAAACATCATCAGCAAACATATATGTCTTGAATAGCTCACCCTTAGCTCTGAAGTTTATTATAGTTGGCATTATGGAGGGATGATTGTTCGATGTCCATGTCATAGCCAACTCCTCTTCTTCAGCAGTTAAGGTTTGACCCTGGTACTGAGTATTGAGAATATTTGCAAGAAAATGAGCTGGAGATAGTGCTTGTCCCATTCGTTTTTTAATGCTTATAATTTAACTCTGTCATTGCTTAGTTCTCTTTTTAAGATCTCACTCAGTTCCTTCCAAATTTCAACAGCGTCAGCAATAAAACAGTTATTTCCCTGCATTTTGTTCAAGGCTACATAAATAGGTTTCAGGGTACTCAGCATGTGTTCAACACTTCTCTTAAGCCCAATGTTGAGAACTTTGGCTGTGACAGTGCCATCTATTTTTTCACGATTTTGTTCACAAACTGTCATCAGATTAGGCCAGTTCTTGATATAGTGCTCAAAACAGTCCACTACTGAATTCCATCGCACGTCTTGTGGGAGAGTTAACTTGGTTTCTCCAACCTTTTTCAGAGCTGCTGCTGCAAAGTGGTTGTTACGGAAGTATTTTGCAATTTCAACAACATTAGTCTTTATTTCTGGAACACTGAAGTCTTTGGCTAGGAGGTGCATCAAATGAGCACTGCACCCATATGTTATTAGCATGGGATGCTCTTCTAAATAATTTCTTCTCATCTTGGATACATTTGCAGCATTGTCTGTGACCAAGTTGCATACTAGACATTTGAATTTTTTTTCAGTTTGTTATAGCTTTTACTGCTGCTACTTGTAAGTATTCTGCTGTGTGTGCATTTCCCAATGTATCAATTGTTTCTGTAAGGAAGACATGCCCCACTTCTGTTGTTACACAGGCACTTACAAGAGGATCATTGTGGACATTGCTCCACCCATCAAGACTCAGGTTAACAATTTCACCCTCTAGACCTTTTGCACACTGCTCAATTTCTCTTTCATACACTTTGTCCAGCAATTTGCCTGTGACATCTGCTCTGTTGGGTAGACTGTATCCTGGTCTTAAAGACTGAACCATGTTAATGAAGTGTGGGTTCTCAATCATACGGAAAGGAGAGTTTTTCATCTATTACCTCTTTTTGTAATCTGCTGGTTCTTATCACAAACTTATCGATGGTTGTATCTGGATGATGGAATTTTATTTTTCTTTTTGCTACAGGTGATATACTGTGGCTATGTGACATACATGATATGACGAAACACTATCATTGGCAGATAACTCTGAAACTATAGAAAATGATGGTGATCTTGAAGGTGGATAGTCTTCAAAATCCTGTATGTTGAGGATGTATTCTCCTAAACAAAATAAGTCAATGTAGTTATTTAATTAGTATTACCATACTGCTCATTTAGTATTACTCATTGCATTCACTGACACTCAGTACTACTTTAAAGGTGAAATTGTAAAAGGAAGATCTGCCTGTTTCAGCTATTTATTTTTTATCACAACTGCATCTAAAATGATAGTACCATAGAGTAACAACTATATTTTGTGCTCAAACATGAGAATTCAAGAATAATCCAGAAGGAAGACAGGCAGTCCTTAAGAAAGAAGTATGAAATAAAAAAGTTTATCAACCTGAAAATCCAGTATGTTCAGACATGTTCCTTTCATCATCTTCAACGCAGCTTCCTCCTAAGAAGGAACACTTCTCATGATGTTGTTTTATTCGGGAAACAAGGCCTTGCATTTCTTTGTTGCACTGTTAGCATTTTGCACACATGCCTGTCTTACCCACAGGTAGAGGAACTTAATTAAAATATTCCCAAATTGGGTCTCCTTTACAGCCTGCTGACATTGTAGGTTTTCCCTTCTAGTGAGAGAATGGTATGGTAGATCTCAAATCAGTGAAGGCTACCCTCAGAAAGAACTTCTGGAATATGGTGCTCAAACAGTTTTACTTTTGTTTCTACTGCCTGTCCCTCCCTTCTCATATTTATCTCCAGACATCATCTCCTTATCCAGATCTATTCCGCTCCCAGCCATCTTCTATTCATTGAACTTTTTGAAACTTTGCACTTTTAGAGAGAGGTAAGGGATTGACTCTGTGTACACAAATTTGCAGAGGGACAGTAGGGTTGAGGTCTGTTATTTCTCACCTCTATATATTATTTATTTATTTAAACACATTTTTGCTGTTAACAAACATGTTATTTCTGGAGACACAAATCCACAGTTTGAGGACTGCAAAACTAAGCATCTCTGATGGTATCTTCTAGACTGAGCTCCGAGTCCCATTGAGTAGACAGAAAGATTAACCTAATTAATCTATACAGAAGCCCCTGGAATCCTATAAGGTTGGGTGCCTAATCCATGAACTATTGGAACTCATTTACAAAACTTTTCTTAAACATTACATGAATATATTGTCTCATACTATAGAATTAGAATTTATAATCCCTATTTCATGATGAGATATCTTTGAGCTATCCTGTATCTTAACCTACCTAAAGATTGTTTTAATTTTTCCTCAAAAAGCATTTTATCAAAAAAATCCGATTTAAATAAAAAAAATCTTTTTTTTTTTTTTTTAAATAATTGATTTTTATCCACCCTGGTATTATCATTAAATTCTGGTACTTAAATTATTCAGTGCTCATCTACCCCCTTCTGTCACCAATACTTGAAATTTCTGAGTATCCTTATTCATGAAACCCCAGTTGGAGTTTTGAATACATATATGGGCATTTCTAAAGCCTGGGCTACACTGGGGGGGAGGGAAGAGTTCAAATTAAGATACACAACTTCGCGTAGCTGAAGTCGAAGTATCTTAGTTCGACTTACCTGGTTGTCCTCACGGCGGCGAGTCAACCGCCACGGCTCCCCCGTCGACTCAGCTTACTCCTCCTGCTGAGGTGGAGTACAGGCATCGATTCAGGGATGGTCTGCAGAGTTTATTTGCATTGGCTTCCCAGGTTGTTCCTGCCGGTTTCTGGATGATATTTACACGCCTCTTTATTTTGTCGTGGATACTTTTCAGATGCTGGTGGTACGCGAGGCTTTGGTCTAATGTCATGCCACAACAGTTCAAGCTAGGATAATAAAAAGCTGCTGGCCATGAAAGTCTGTGTGCAGCTCCGTCCTAGCATCTCTATTGCTTAGATGAAATGCTGACATGACATTCTTAGTAGGTTTTGGTTTTAGCCTCCAATATAAGAAATATTCCGTGGTTTTAATTTTCTTTGGTTAGGGTTTGTCCTATAGTAGGTAGATTTCATGCCTGTGTAGTCAGAGCAATTTTATCAGCATAGACTGATTTCCATGATATTTGGGGAAGGTTAGTGGTGCAGATATTAAACAAGATCGGTGCTAAGCCAGTCGCTGTGGTAGGCCATCATTGTGAGTGCATGGCCTGCTGATCTGGTCACCAACAAAAAAGTAAAACCTACAGCTGGCCAAAACGTCTCAGAGGAGTTTGATCATAGAAAAATTATCTCAATCAACACAGGCTTTCAAGAGAAGGACGTTCCTCCCTATGGTGTCATAGGCACCAGATAAGTCTAAGAAAACTGCCCCAGTCTTGTGTTTTCACTGGAATTGTGCCTCAGTGTGTGGTGGTCAGGCTAATACTTGGTCAGTACAGCTGTGGCCTGGTCAGAAACCTACTTATTTATTCAGAAACATTGCTTCTACAAGCGGCATAATCTTTGCCAATAATATTCTCTCCATGACCTTGTGTAACATGCAGAGGAGTGACATGGGCCACTACAATGGTTGGCTTGTCAATGGCTATGACCACAGCCTCACACCAGATCCCTGGGACAAGACCTGAGGAATGGATATTGGAGAACAGTGCTTCCAGCCATTTCTCTCCTTTAACTCCAAGGTTTTTAAGAAATTCTGGAAAGAAGCCATCAGGCCCTGCAGCTTTCCTAGCTTTTTTGAGTGAGAGAGTTTTAGTCACCTTTTCAGTGTTGAAGGTCAATGATGCAGGGAGGAGGTGGATAGTGTTTGTCAGTGCTCTCTGAACATGTTGAGCTTATTGGACTTGTCCACGAAGCTTATCATTCAAAAGGTCTTCAAGAGGCACCTGTCTGTCTCTACTCCATCTCCCTGCTTTCCTCTGCTTCCCCACCCCACCCCAAAAAAGAGGAAACAAGCAGGGAAACATTCTGTATCTAAAGTGCTAGGGATTATGGGGTGCTATCTAATGCTGGTTTAATAGAATACTATGTTCTTCACCCTATCCCCTAAGAAAAGATGAAGCTTAGGGTGTAGTGGGTACCCAATGGCTGGAATTTTATTTTGAGGTTCAGGTACTGTAGAACCCAGATCCTCCAGTGAACTTGCAGGAGCTGAACTGGCACTCAGTAGATAGGTATCGATCCTATGGTTCACGTGAACCAAATACTGCAGGACCTGTTTGAGGCTCATGAACGCCCCCATTTACTGCCAAGAATAGTTAACTGGCTGGTCAAGATTGTGCCTGAGAGTTTGGATAAGAAAATTCAGTGTCTCTCTCTTTTACTCCCTTTTATGAAAGGGTGAGGATAAACCAACTGATGCTCTCTCTGTTTAAAAAGGGGGTAGGGGTGTGTGTGTGTGCGCGCGCATATATGTACCTAAGCAGGGCTGGTTTTAGGCTGATTCCCCGGAATCGGGCCCCGGACCCGAGCCTGGCAATCCCCGTGGCCCCGCTCCCCTGGCTGGAGCGGCGGCCCGGCGGGCCCCGGAGTGCCGGCCCGAGCTCAGCAAGCCCTGCGGCCCCAGCCCGGCAAGCCCCGCGGCGCCGCTCCCCTGGCTGGAGCGCCGGCCGGAGCCCAGCAACCCTGTGGCCCCGCAACCCCGGCCGGAGCATGGCAGTTCGAAGTGTCCCTGAAGATTCGGAGCGCCACCCGGTGAGTACAAGCCCCACGAATCGGGCCCTGCATTTGCTAAAGCTGGCCCTGTACCTAACAGTCAGTGTAAATAAAGAAGGAGATTTTTACAAGATGTGGAACGTATGAGATTTGAAAATGACCACCACCATTTAGATCCAGGGAGAGAACCTGCAATGGGTAGGTAATCTACTCAGTATCATGAAGTGCTGTGCAATGATAGATCAGTGACTCTTCTTCTTCCCCAGCATGACTTGTCTCCATGATCCTTCTCTTCCTCCTCCTCCTGCCACTCTCCTGGTGTGAAATGTTAGCTCAGCTCTGTTGAGAGGGACTTGCAGCTGCACCAGTCGGACAATCTGCCTCTCTGTTAACATGGCTTTAGTGTGGGTGTTTCCCTGATTCCCCGGCACATCGTGTCCAGGAGAATGATAGTGGATGGCACATCATGTCAGTGAAATCCATCTCTTCAAAAAACATTTTACAATTTCATGAAGCAGCTGCTGCTGCAGCTCCCCCTGCTAGGTTTAGAATAAGAGAGCTGCTTAGAGTCTGATCAAAAGTCACATCAGTGCTATTTCTCCCTTTTACCCCACCTCCCTGCTCCTCTTTCTCCTTCTACTAAACCCACACTTTTCTCTTAGAAACACACTGACTTTTGGAAATGAGCCAGCATTGCAGGCTGACACAAAGGCCTTGGCTACACTGGCGCCGTACAGCGCTGCAACTTGCTGCGCTCAAGGGTGTGAAAACGCACCCCCGCGAGTGCAGCGCTGTAAAACGCCAGTGTAATCAGCGTCTGCAGTGCTGCACACTCGTTCGCAGCACTGCAAGCTATTCCCCTCGGAGAGGTGGTGTACTTGCAGCACTGCGAGAGAGCTCTCATAGCGCTGGCGGTGAGACTACACTCGCGCTTCACAGCACTGCCGTGGCAGTGTGTAGCCAAGGCCAAAGAAACTGTTGCAGGGAGCGGAGGAGAAAGGCAGGGTCCTATAAGAGGCAATTGGAGGTGTATTTCACAACTTGCTTAAGAAAGGATTGAAACTCCTAGAATGACATTTGTTTTCCACCTTTGCAATGTCTTACTTTTCTTCCCTCTGTTTTATCCCCAGTTTAAAGGAAGAATAAACATTAGTCTTCCAAATATTCTTGGAATTTCTCCCTTTCCTCTAATGTGCATGGTCATCGAGTAGGCATCCAGTGGCAATACTATAGAGCAGGGGTTTTCAACCTTATCTCATTTGCAGACTTCTAATTTCAAGTGGCGGTGCGAACCCCTTTGGAAATCTTAGACATAGTCTGTGGATGCCCAGATGTCCTCGGACCACTGGTTGAAAACCACTGCTATAGAAGAATGGAGAGTAAATCTATTTAGGAACATTAAGACGCCTCTTTTGATTATAGCAACATACTCTTTTCCATTTGAATTGCCCTGTTCATACTTCACTACGTTTGATTCTCTGCAGCCCAATAATCGAATAGCAGGGAGTGAAAAGGAGATTGCTTTCTTTCTAATGCCTGGAAAATTGGATCACAGATCTTGGAATGGATGGAAAAACTCTACCTCCCCTTCCCTCCTCCATAGCATGATCTTGGCTAGGGAGAGACTTCAGAGGAAGGTCACAAGGATGGAAACTGCAATAAGGTGGGGATTGGAGTCAAAATTATATTTCCTTTCTGTGGGGTTTGAAAACTCTGCTCGCCGCAGGGCGAGTGGAAAAGGAGATTAGGGATCTGAGGGGTATTCTCTATGTCTACATTCCGATGGATGATGAGCATTTGATTCAAGGTCAGAAGGGTCCATTTTGATCATCTAGTCTGACCTCTTGTCTACACATTTTCTAAACCTTTAATAATTCTTGTGGCTTTTCTCTGAATCCTTTCTATTTTATCAACATGCTTTTTAATTGTTGTCACCAAAACTTAAGAATATACATAAGAATGGCCATACTGGGTCAGATCAATGATCCATCTAGCCCAGTATCCTGTCTTCTGACAGTGGTCAATGCCAGATGCTTCAAAGGGAATGAACAGAACAGGGCAATCATCAAGTGATCCATCCCTTGTTGGTTAGTCCCAGCATCTGGCAGTCAGAGGCCTAGGGACACCCAGAGCATGGGGTTGCATCCCTGACCATCTTGACTAATAGCCGTTGATGGACCTATCCTCCATGAACTTATTTAATTCTTTTTTGAATCCAGTTATACTTTTGGCCTTCACAACATCTCCTGGCAACAAGTTCCACAGGTTGACTGTGCATTGTGTGAAGAAGTACTTTTTTGTTTGTTTTTAAACATGCTGCCTTTTAATTTTATGGGGTGACCCCTGGTTCTTGTGTTATGTGAAGGGGAAAATAACACTTCCTTATTCACGTTCTCCACATCGTGCATGATTTTATAGCCCTCTATTGTATTCCCCGTTAGTAGCCTCTTTTCCAAACTGTCCCAGTCCTTATTATTTCTCCTCATATGGAAGCTGTTCCGTACCCCTAATCATTTTTGTTGCCCTGTTCTGTACCTTTTCAATTTCTAATATATCTTTTTTGAGATAGGGTGGCCAGAACTGCATACAATATTCCAGGTGTGAGCGCACCATGGATGTATATAGTGGCATTATGATATTTTTTGTCTTATTAGCTATCCCTTTCCTAATAGTTCCTACCATTCTGTTAGCTTTTTTGACTGCACGTTGAGCAGATGTTTTCAGAGAACTATCCACAATGACTCCCAAGATCTCTTTCTTGAGTGATAATGGCTAATTTAGATCCCATCATTTTGTGTGTATGGTTGGGATTATGTTTTCCAATGTGCGTTACTTTGCATTTATCAACATTGAATTTCATCTGCCATTTTGTTGCCCAGTCACCCAGTTTAGTGAGATCCCTTTGTAGCTCTTCGCAGTCTGCTGTGGACTTAATTGAGTAAATACCCCATCTTGTGCTTATCTGTTAGGACATTGATCATAATTATTCAAGATCATGTTCTTCCAGGTTGCGAGTGACTCTGAAACAGGTAATGCCATTTTTGAAGTGTGTCACTCTACCTTCCCTTTTGCCAACTTTTTTCTTCCTAAATAGGTTATAACCACTGATTGTAACATTCCAATCATGCAAATCATCCCATCAGGTTTCAGTACTACCACCTAGATTGAATTTATGCTCCTGAATGAGCAATTCCAATTTCTCTTGTTAGTTACCCATGCTTTTAGCATTGGTATAGAGGCAATTAAAGAATTATTTCTCTTCATATCCTGTGGTTCCTTGATTAATTTTATTCTCAACATCTTGATTTTTGTGCTAAATGAGCATTCATGCCTTCCCTCTCTTCCCCTTCCCCTTTTGTTGTTAGCTTAACACTCACTCTCTTTTGGCTACTCTAGCCAGCTGGTCCCTGAGGAGATTAGTTCCCTTTTTACTGAGATGAAGGCCATCCAAACTATACAGCGCCCTCTCCCCATAGAAGATGGACCAATGTTCAGCTAAACCATTTACCTAGCCAGCAGTTCACGTCTTGAATCTTCTTCTTTTTGTCTTTCTTTGCTTGCATGCTTCTGATTACCCTGGAGTCATCTGTTAGCTATGAGATATCCTGCGATGCAGCATCATTAGTGCCGATATGAACCATCACCAATGACTCCTTACCAGGGCCGGCACAACCCATTAGGCGACCTAGGCGGTTGCCTAGGGCACTACAGTTTGGGGGGCGGCGACCGTGGCGGTATTTCGGCGGCGGGACCCTCTGCCGCCTCTGTGGGAGGCAGCATTTTGGGGCGGGACCTTCCGCCACCTAGGGCCAGGGCCACCCGGAATGCAGGGGCTTTAGGGGCCGCAGGGCCCTGGGCTAAGGGGGCCCCGGGACCCTGGCCTGCAGCTCTAAAGCCCCTTTCAGAATGCAGCCCTGCGAGCACGGGCCGGAGGACTCAGGAGGAGCAGGGGCAGCCGCGCGCCGCTTCTCTCCAGCCGGCTTTGAAGGGGAAAGCGCCGCTTCTTTCTGGCTGCTGGCTTTGCGGCTGCCCCTGCTCCTCCATGGGCCGGAGGACTCAGGGCTGCATTCCGAAAGGGGCTTTAGAGCTGCAGGCCAGGGCCCTGAGGCCCCCTAGGCCCAGGGCCCTGCAGCCCCTAAGGCCCCTGCGTTCCGGGTGGCCCCGCCTCCGGGAGGCAGCTTCCCCGCTCGCTTGCTCCCTCCCTCCTCCGGCCGCCCTTTTTTCTCTGGCAGCACTCCTCCTGCTGCGCCCCCCAATGGATCATCTTGCGCACCCCACTTTGGAGACCACTGCTCTAGACAGTTGGAACGTACCCAGCAAAGGAATCAAGTTCTTCTCCTTTTCCACTCTTTGTTCTCTCCACTCTTTCTCCGAGAAAGATGCTTTCTAGGCTACTTAGTGCAGGGACCTATTTCAAATGCTTTCATTGTCTGTCTGGAAATCCTGAGCTGTAGATAATGTCCTGAATGCTAGTGCGACGAATCTGCTGAGTGGTTTTACGTCAGGAAAATGCATTGTTATGAATCTGCTGCTGCTCTTTCCTTCCCGCTTGTGAAGGTTCTAGGTCAGGAGTGGAGGATGCTTATGTGGCAGTTGGTGAGGAGAGGGTCATAGAGATATGGTATCTGGGGACCTTGTAGGAGTATAGTGTTTCTGGAGGCAGTTGGTGAGGGTGTCTGGAGGACCTGCCAATTGCTAGACCCTATCAGGTTTAGAAGCAGCTAGAACACTTCCTAGAATCATGGTGTACAGAGCATAGTGTGACATCCTGCTCAGGACACCCAGAATTATGAACCACTGTGTTACCCCTCTCTGCCTCAGTAAGGGAGAGTTTTTCTGTTGCTAAGCTGTGCATCAGCTCCCTGATGCACCAGCCTGTCTGTCTTGCTGGGAAACTCTTCCGGACTCTGCCAGTCCAAACCTTGCCTTGCAGGTAACAATCAGTGAACCCAAATTCCCCAGAGATGTGTCTCTGCTGGGTCCAGTCCCTCTCACTGTGACACTCTCAGAAATGATCAAGTTCGCTGCCTCCAAAGAGACAGAACATGCACAAGTGCGTCCGTTTTTTTGAGGACTCGCATAATTTACGGCACTGAGGTGGTTTTGTAATAAAAGTTTGTAATAAGTTTGTTAGCAAAGAATAGAGATTGAAGTGATACTAAGCAAGAATAAAAAAGACAGGTATGGTTATAAACAAAACATTCTTTTTATTGACTAAAACAGGGGTTGGCAACCTTTCAGAAGTTATGTGCCGAGTCTTCATTTATTCACTCTAATTTAAGGTTTTGCGTGCCACTAATACATTTTAAAGTTTTTAGAAGGTCTCTTTCTATAAGTCTATAATATATAACTAAACTATTGTTGTATGTAAAGTAAATAAGGTTTTTTAAATGTTTAAGAAGCTTCATTTAAAATTAAATTAAAATGCAGAGCCCCCCGGACCGGTGGCCAGGACCCAGGCAGTGTGAGTGCCACTGAAAGTCAGCTTGTGTGCCGAAGGCGGTTGCCTACCCCTGGACTAAAACATAATTTCAGCAAATTACAATTGGTTAAATTACGATTCTCACTCGCATCAAATTTCCAGTAGCTCTTGCCTTTTAGGCTAAAGGATCCAGGTTCAAAGGCGCAAAGGGTTCTGTACCCTATCGTCCCCTCAGTGATGGATCTTGAAAAGGTCTTTTTGCTCCCCTTGTACTACTCAGAGTCCATTGTTTTTGCCTCAAGAGCCAGGAAGTCTTCCTCAGATTTGGATTCTGTCCCCCAGCATGAGGGGATTGGGCCAAAATAAAGCTGATGAGGTTCAACAAGGACAAGTGGGGATCTGCAGAAAAGGACCTGGGGATTACAGTAGATGAGAAGCTGAATATGAATCAGCAGTGTGCCCTTGTTGCCAAAAAGGCTAATGGCATATTGGGCTGCATTAGTAGGAGCATTGCCAGCAGATCGAGGGAAGTGATTATTCCCCCTATTACTCCCCCTGGTGAGGCCACATCTGGAGTATTGCATCCAGTTTTGGGTTCCCCACTACAGAAAGGATGTGGACAAATTAGAGAGAGTCCAGCGGAGGGCAACGAAAATGATCAGGGGGCTGGGGCACATGACTTACAAAGAGAGGCTGAGGGAACTGGGCTTGTTTAGTCTGCAGAAGAGAAGAGTGAGGGGGGATTTGATAGCAGCCTTCAGCTACCTGAAGGGGATGGAGCTCAGCTGTTCTCAGTGGTGGCAGTTGCAGTGGGGGAGGTCTAGGTTGGATATTAGGAAACACTATTTCACTAGGGCTGATTAAAGTTGTATCCTTGTTTGATCCCAATATTAGAATACCCGCCTTTTCCTGTGTAGGAGTACTATAAAGAGGTTTATATTCAATTGCACTGTTAAAATGTTGTTAAACCATATTACTGAGGTACAATTCTTACATCAGAATTCCAATCCACTAGGAGGATGGTGAGGCACTGGAATGGGTTACCTAGGGAGGTGTGGAATCTCCATCCTTGGAGGTTTTTAAGGCCCAGTTTGACAAAGCCCTGGCTGGAATGATTTAGTTGGTGTTGGTTATGCTTTGAGCAGGGAGTTGGACTAAACGACCTCCTAAGGTTTCTTCCAATCCTAAGATTCTATGATTCTGTTGTAAATGGTCTTCTCCCCTGTTCGTTTAACTTGATGATTTGTTTACTGTATATATGTAAATGTCCTTCTATTGTCCTCTGCCTGTAAACAAGCTGGTCAGATGGGTAAATACACATTCCTTTGTCTAGGGCAGGCTGAGCTCATGCTCTGCCTCCCAAACACATTTTAAGAACATATTCCCATCACACATTTATATCAAGTTGCAGTGGGGGAGGTCCAGGTTGGATATCAGGAAAAACTATTTCACTAGGAGGGTGGTGAAACACTGAAATGCGTTACCTAGGGAGGTGGTGGAGTCTCCTTCCTTGGAGGTTTTTAAGGCCCGGCTTGACAAAGCCCTGGCTGGAATGATTTAGCTGGGAATTGGTCCTGCTTTGAGCAGGGGGTTGGACTAGATGACCTCTTGAGGTCCCTTCCAACTCTGATATTCTATGATTCTATGATCACTTGTACACAACCCATACATACATCAAATAATGATTTTTGGGACCAGTTTGTCACCAGTTTACACATATCTTGCATGATGCCTATGATTATCTATCTAATCTAGCTATCTAATCTATCAAAATATTACGACAACAATGTGTTAGGGCAATGAGTGTCAGGCCTGAATCCTGATGTGAGTTACAGTATGGGAGGGGGCTCCTCTGCCTTTGGCATTGATGTGCTCCCAAGGTCACAGGAGAAAGATTGACAACCACTAATGTGTTCTGCCTCCCCAGGATAACTGGGGTTTTGGAGATGAATACTGGCAAACCCAAACAAATATCAAAGTTAAAATCTGACATGTCCTTAGAGATAAATTGTGTATAAGGATTTAGCACCACTTTAGGGAATATAGTGAAGAGAGTATCTTCTGCAAGAACGTGTGGCTTACGTTGTTGCTGTGAGAAATGTAGGGTTAATAATCAAAGTGAAACAGTGAAAACTGCAACAGTGGTTCACATGGATAGTCCCAACAGCATTCTATTTAAATTTAGATTTCAGATTTCACACTGCTTGCAAAGGACCCTTTAGAAATCTCTTCAGTGTTGGATGAGTGACAAGAGCATACCTTTCAGAGATACATGGTAATCTCATGTTGCTCCTGTGCACTTTCAGCAAAGGACATTGAGGAAATAGAATCTTTTGACTGAAGTAGATAAATCTCCAAGATATCTGGAACTAAGGCTGAAACAAGATTGAATTATTTTCTCTCTTCCCTAGTTGGATGAATTGTAGCCATTTGGAAGAAGCTATGGATGGAGGAAAAGGCAGCGCAGGCTGCACTAGCCTGGAGAATGCCCTTTTCCCTGACAGCAAAGGCAGTAATTGACATGGGCTTGCAGTTGTTGTACTGGTATAAGCTCAGATGCTTCTCTGGTTTAGCCATACTCAAAGCCAGTGCTGCATAAAAGCCCCAACAGGCTTCTAGGCCTAGAATATGAAGGGGGTATGTGTGTGAGAAGTGTCCTAAAGCTACTTGCAGCTAAAACGAACTGAATACCTAGGACTGTACAGTACTACAGTTCAGTTAACCACAAGAATACTTTAAGCCTAGATCCCCAATTTTGGGGCAAAATTAGTTGGACTATCTAGCTCACTCCAAGCCTCCGAGCTATTGCTGTAGTTGACTGTGAAAAGCAAACAAGGTGACTATTAGGAGCAGGGCCGGCTCTAGGATTTTTGCCGCCCCAAGCAAAAACAATTTTGGCTGCCCCCATCCCCGGCCCCGCCTCAACTCCGCCCCTTCCCCAAATCCCCAGCCCTGCCTCCTCCCCCCAGGCTCTCAAGCCTAGGAGGAAGGAGGGAGGGAGGGAGGGAGGGAGGGGGGAGAAGCGGCGCGTGCGCCGCAGCCGCTCGAAGTCTTCCCCTCCCTCCCAGGCTCTCAAACCTGGGAGGGAGGGCGAGCAGCGGCGCACGAATCAGCTGTTTCGCACGCCGCGGCCGCTCGGGATCTCCCCCTCCCTCCCAGGTTTGAGAGCCTGGGAGGGAGGGCGAGCAGCGGTACGCGAGCGGCAGCAGCGGAGGTGAGCTAGGGCGGCCGGGGCACATTTTTAGGGGCAGCAGGGGTGGCATTCTGGTGCCGGCCATGCCGCCCCTAAAAATGTGCCGCCCCAAGCACCAGCTTGTTTTGCTGGTGCCTAGAGCCGGCTCTGATTAGGAGCCATAGGTGTGTGCAGCCCATTTCATTAGGGTGTGCACCCAGGGAGCCCCGCCCCTGCCCTAGTCCCGCCCCCATCCACTCCCTCCTACTTCCCACCCCCTCACTTCCCCCCTCAGAAACCCCATCCCCCCCTGCTCCTTGTCCCCTGACTGCCCCCCTAGGACTCTACCTGATCCCTGACTGCCCCGACCCTTATCCACACCCCCATCCCCAGACAGATCCCTGGGCCTCCCACTCCTATCCAACTGCTCCCTACCCCCTGACAGGACCCCCAGAACTCCTAACCCATACAACCCCCCTGCTCCCTGCCTCCCCCAACCCCTCTCCACACCCCTGCCTCTTGACAGGACCCCCAGAACTCCTGACTCATCCAACCCCCTCGGCTCCTTGTCCCCTGATCACCCCCTCCAGAGACTCCCTCCACTAACTATTCCTCCAGGACCCTCCTTGCTCCCTGTCCCCTGACTGCCCTGACCCCTATCCACCCACCACCCCCTGAGAGATCTGGGACTCCCATGCCCCATCCAATCCCTGCTGCTCCCTGGTTGCCCCCTCCAGAGACCCCCCCCCAACCACCCCACTGGGATCCCACCCCCTATCCAACTCACCCTGTCCCCTGACTGCCCCCACCCCTTATCCAACCCCCCGGCCCCAGACCCCTTACCATGAGATGAGGCTCCTAGCTTCCCTACAGAGCCAAATGCTGCCCCGCGGGAGCGCCGGCCCCGGCCCCCAGAGTGCTGCGCTCCGGGGGGGGAGCATATCTGCCTCACCGCGGAGCCAAATGCTGCCCTGCGGGAGCGCGCTCAGCCCCGGCCCCCAGAGTGCTGTGCGCGGCGGCAGCATGGCTCCAGGGGACGGGGGAAGGCAGGGGAGGGTCTGGTGGCTTGCTGCGCTCGGCTGGGCGCTCCGGCCTGGGAGCGCAGACCCCACAGCTCGCCGCACCGGGGAGTGGGGCCATTTGCCCACCCCTGCATTAGGGTGTGCCTGGGCACAGCCGGCACACCCCGTGCGCACTCTTATGTTAGGAGCTACAACCCGTTTATAGCTTCTTGTAAGTTCCATGCACAAGGAGCTCGTGGCTTCAGCAGTCACTGCCAGCAAAAGGTTCCAGACACATGGCTAAAGGCACATGCATCCCAAATGTTAATGTGGGGATTTTTGTGATGCAGTTCTCAAAGTATGATGTTTATTTGTTGTCTTGTAATACAGGTTACCTGTTAAAATGCATTTGCAAGGCAAGTCTATATTGTGCAATATATGTGCAAGAAATAAAATATGATTGTTTAAGAAATGTTTTGACCTTCTTACAGGAGGGTGAAGGGTTTGTTGCTTTAACCTAAAAACCAGATGACTGCTTATATTCATAGCTAAACACCAACCCCAATGAATGGATGATTGCATGAGTGTGAATGATTTGATAGTGTATTAACACACCAGACCGTGGGTGTGTTTTTTTTTTTTTTTTTTTTCCCAGTACTATTGGGCACACAGTCCTCTTCTGAAGTGCGTATTTGCAAACTGCCGTTCTGTAAATCTGAGCTTATTTCTCATATCGGCACTTTCCTCTCTACACTGCACGTTATCATAGAGTCTGACAGACCACCTAAATGTCATGCTTTCCAGGGTTAGTTAAGACTTCCAAAAGCCTGGGCTTTGAGAGAGGGGGACACATGGGAGGTGACTATGCATTGAAACCTGTGCTAATAGTCCCCTTGTAACCATCTCTTCTGATCTAATAGTAAAATCTTACGCCACACAAGATGCCTCATATTAATTGTATTCTTGGGTGATCGCCTATTAACAAACAGCCCCTTGGACATGATTAATAGTCTTACTGTACTGTCACCCATATGAACTGAGTCCACCTTTGACTTTGAAATTTTGTTTTCTTCACTTTGAATTTATTAATTTTCTTGGCTCTAGAAGCTGCATACTTAGAAAAGCAAGCACAAGCAGAGGTTTGGAGAGTTATTTTCACCAAAGTCAATCCTACTTCTCGTATCTGCTCTCTTGAGTAGCAATACAGAAATGGCACCTGCATTTGGAACAGTTCTGATTTTCACCCCTTGCTGTGTCAAGTGTGCTTTGCACAAGATGTGCAGATCCCGGTGATCCCCTTGAGCTGTTGCTCTAATGCAGTGGTTCTCAACCTATTTATCATTGTGGGTCTCATATGCAGCTCTCCCTGTGTTATGTGGTCCACATCCACACAATATATATACTACCTGTATGGCCCTGAGAATATCACATGGGCTGCAGCTCTGTGCTGACTGGGCCGCGGGTTGAGAACCACTGTTCTAATGTATTACTCCTGCTGCAGGCTGGGCTGTAACTTAGGGTATGTCTACACTTACCTTCGGAGCAATCAATCCAGCGGGGGTAGATTTATTGCGTCTAGTCTAGAGGCAATAAATCGACTGCCAAGCGCTCTCCTGTCGACTCCGGTACTCCACCAGAGCGAGAGGCGCAGGCGGAGTCAACAGGGGAGCCTCAGCAGTCAACTTACCGCAGTGAAGACACTGCAGTAAGTAGACCTAAGTACGTCAACTTCAGCTACGTTATTCACGTAGCTGAAGTTACATAACTTAGATTGATTTCCCCTCCCCCCACCCCCAGTGTAGACCAGGCCTTAGAAATAGGCATGATCTCTGGTTTAAAGCACTTGCAATCTAGCTCACGCAAATACATACAGTGCATATCAGATGATGGCACGGGCTCAAAGTGGTGGAGAAACCTTAATACAGATGCTCCCCAGGTTACACAAGACCCGACTTAAGCAAATTTGCACTTACAGAAAAAGTTCCATAAGCCAGAAATAGGATTTTCGAGTTGCGGAAATTTTTGGGTAACTTATGGGTATACATTTCTGACTTGTGCAAAATTCGAGTTACACAAGGCTTTCCGGAATGGAACAATTGCGTAAGTCAGGGGGCGTCTGTAGTCCCATTGTTGAAAGATTTTGCAGACAAGACTTGATGCAAGAGAGGTAGTTCACACATATGACACATTGCTGGAGAAAATTGGATCCAGAGAATAATGGTGAGCAGCTCTTCCATGTTACCTGGAGTTATATGGAGTCCTACAAGATTCTACACCTCTCCTGTTAGAGATTGTGAGATACCATGGTCCACCAGTATATGGACCACCATGCACCAATGTATGGACTGCATTCAGCTGCATGTTTCCTCTTCCACTAATGGAGCCTCTGACATAGACATCCCAATGCCTGGAAGAAATAAATGGATGGATGAAGAGCAGGTGGTTCAAGCTCCCTCCAGGAAAGAGGAGACATTTCAAGGAAGTTGATGGTAATCTATCCTCCCCATTGACTGAGAGCATCAAGTCACAGACAGTCAAAATTTTGTTAAGCCACAGGCTCATGCAGAATTCTTTGCTGCTCCTGGACATTGAACTAGTAATGAAGAATACTGTTTTCTTCAACTATCCACTAAACTGCTCTCTTTCTGCTCAGAAATCTACCATTGGGCTTTAACATAACTTAAACTGATGCATGATTGCACTATGTCATCAGTAATAAAGGAATGATACCTCACAAATGCCACTGCTCTGTCCATTTTGAAATCCCTGATCTAAGCCAGAAAACGCTTATTTTGGTCCCAATCTGTTATCTTAGTGACTGCCTCATTCTCTGCAGCCATCTAAGACAGCTGCAATACACAGGGATGATGCATCTTGACAGCTTCAGGTTTAGATTAACAAACATCATGCTGGGGGCAGAGTATCCTCCCTGAAGATAAGGACCAAGACCTTGAACTTGATTAACTGGGTAGCCAGTGTAAAGAGCAGAGGACAAGTTTGATGCGTTTGCAGTAGCCTATGTTGCTGAAGAGACATGCTGCAATATATGGTACTGTTGGAGTTTCCTAAGCCTTCATGCCCAGGAATATTGCATTGATTTAGTCCATCTGCAAGGAGAATAAAAGAGGACAGGTCATTGCTTGTCAGGGATGGCATGATTCCTTATTGTCAAGGATTTATAAATTGGCAGTAGTGATATTTTTTTCTTCTGAGGAAAAAAACGGTTACTCACCTTTGTAACTGTTGTTCTTCGAGATGATGTGTTGCTCATATCCATTCCAATTAGGTGTGTGCACGCCGCGTGCACAATCGTCGGAGAATTTTTACCCTAGCAACACCCGGTGGGTTGGCTGTGGAGTTCTCTGGAGTGGCGCCTTCATGGCGCTGGATATATACCCCAGCCGACCCAGCGCCCCCTCAGTTCCTTCTTGCCGGCTACTCCAACAGTGGGGAAGGAGGGCGGGTTTGGAATGGATATGAGCAACACATTTCGAAGAACAGTTACAAAGGTGAGTAACCGTTTTTTCTTCTTCGAGTGCTTGCTTATATCGATTGCAATTAGATGACTCCCAAGCCTTACCTAGGCTGTGGGGTTGGAGTGAGACATCACTGAGTGCAGAACCGCTGAGCCAAATGCGGCATAGTCTTTAGACTGCTGTACTAACGTGTAGTGAGCAGCAAAGGTATGAACAGATGACCAAACCGCCGCTCTACAGATCTCATGGATTGGAACCTGTGCCAGGAAAGCGGTCGAGGAAGCCTGAGCCTCGGTGGAGTGGGCGGTGAGGCGTGGCGTTGGGACACCGGCCAAGTTGTAGCAAGCACGAATACAGGACATGATCCAAGAGGAGATACATTGCGAGGAGACCGGTAGGCCTTTCATCCGGTCAGCCACTGCAATGAAGAGTTGAGTCGTCTTCCTAAACGGCTTCTTACGCTCGATATAGAATGCGAGGGCCCTGCGCACGTCCAGAGAGTGCCTACATTGATCTTGCCGCATAGAGTGCGGCTTAGGATGGATGACCGGGAGGAAGAGATCCTGGTTCACATGAAAAGCTGATACCACCTTGAGGAGAAAGGCAGGGTGGGGGCGAAGCTGCACCTTGTCTTTATGGAAGACTGTATACGGAGGTTCTGATGTGAGGGCTCTGATTTCAGAAACACGCCTTGCTGAAGTGATGGCTACAAGGAAGGCTGTCTTCCAAGATAGGTAAAGAAGTGAGCAGGTAGCCATTGGCTCGAACGGGGCCCCGTGAGCCTGGAGAGGACCAGGTTAAGGTCCCACACTGGAACCGGTTGACGCAGTTGTGAGTATAGGCGATCTAAGTCCTTTAGGAATCTGATGACCATTGGGTTAGAGAAGACCGAGGAAGCATGTTCTCCTGGATGGAACGCCGAGATAGCTGCCAGGTGCATCCTGATAGATGATATTGCCAGGCCCTGCTGTTTTAGGGACAGGAGATAGTCCAGTATAAGTGGTATTGACGCCTGCAACGGGGGTGTGGCGCACTGCAGGAGTGCAGGTATGGCGCACTGTGTTGCACCAACAGGAGAAGCGCTTCCATTTGGCTAAGTAGGTGGCCTGTGTGGAGGGTTTCCTGATGCCTAACAGAACCTGCTGCATGGATTGTGAGCAGAGTAACTCTGCCCGAGTTAGATATGCAGCATCCACGTTGTAGGGTAGAGCGATTGCAGGTCGGGGTGACAGAGTCGTCCGTGGTCCTGGGAGATCAGGTCCGGCCACAGTGGGAGCGTGATCGGAGGCACTACCGACAACTCCAGGAGTGTGGTGTACCAGTGCTGCCTGGGCCATGCTGGAGCAACCAGAATCATGCGTTCCTTATCCCTGCACAGCTTGGGCAGGACCCTGTGGACCAGTGGGAATGGAGGGAAGGTGTAGAACAGCTGGTCTTTCCACGGCAGTAGGAAAGCGTCTGACAGGGAGCCCTGAGAGCACCCTGGAGAGAACACTTGGCACTTCCAATTGATGCGTGAGGCGAATAGGTCGATCTGGGGAAACCCCCACCTCTGGAAGATGGAATGGATGATATCTGGGCGAATCGACCACTCGTGAGTTTGGAATGACCTGCTGAGACGGTCTGCCAGCGTGTTCTGGACTCCTGGGAGAAACGATGCCATCAGATGTATCGAGTGGACTGTGCAAAACTCCCACAGGCAAATGGCCTCCTGGCATGGGGGGACGACCGGGCTCCCCCTTGCTTGTTGATGTAGAACATGGCCGTGGTGTTGTCTGTGAGGACTGCCACACGACAGCCATGTAGGAGACCGCAAAATGCCTGACACGCTAGGCGTACTGCCATCAGGTCTCGTACATTGATGTGCAGAGATAGTTCGGACGTGGCCCAAAGGCCCTGCATCTGGTGTTCCCCGATATGGGCGCCCCAGCCCAGAGTTGATGCGTCTGTGACAAGGTATAAGGAAGGTTGTGGGGCGTGAAATGGTACCCCTTCGCACACCGACGTGTGGCTCAGCCACCAGCTGAGGGAGGACAAGGCGGACTCCAGAACTGTGACCACCATGTCCAGGCTGTCCCGACCCGTTGATACCCAGGCCTGAAGTGAGTGGAGCCGAAGTCTGGCATGCCTGGTTATAGAAGTGCACGATGCCATGTGCCCCAGAAGGCAAAGGCACATCCTTATTGTGGAAGTCGGGAAGCTTTGGAGGCTGCGGATGATGTTTGCGATCTGAAAACGAGTTTTCGGCAGGAGAGCGCGGGTGAGTCTGGAGTCTAAGACTGCCCTGATAAACTCTATTCTCTGGGTTGGTTCCAGAGTTGACTTCTCTCTCTTGAGTAAGATGCCCAGCTTGCGGAAGGTGCGCAGGGTGAGTTGGACGTGGGATTGCACTTCTTCCCTGGTGTGGCCCCGAATGAGCCAGTCGTCGAACGGGAACACCTGTATCCGTTGTTGACGAAGGTAGGCTGCCACGACAGCCATACATTTAGTAAACACTCTTGGAGCTGTGGACAGCCCGAAGGGAAGGATGGCAAATTGGTAATGTTTGTGGTTTACCACAAAGTGAAGGAAGCGCCTGTGTGGAGGGTAAATTGCTATGTGAAAATACACGTCCTTCATGTCGAGGACGGCGTACCAGTCTCCAGGATCCAGGGAAGGAATAATGGTTCCCAATGAGACCATGCGGAACTTCAACTTTACCATGAATTTGTTGAGTCCGCGCAGATCTAAAATGGGTCGAAGTCCTGCTTTTGCCTCGGGGATTAGGAAATAGCGGGAGTAAAACCCCCTGCCCCTTAGCTCCGATGGAACCTCCTCAATCACTCCCATGGACAGGAGCGTAAAGACCTCCTGTATAAGGAACAGGAGTACTTGTGGCACCTTAGAGACTAACAAATTTATTAGAGCATAAGCTTTCGTGGACTACAGCCCACTTCTTCGGATGCATACAGAGTGGAATAAATATTGCTTGCCTAGTTTTTGTAAAGTCTATCCATGAGGAAGTTTGTGTGGAAGGTTGGTTTATATTATGAGAGTATCCAGTTCTGAGAGCTCATTCTTAATCTTTCCCTGGATACTCTCATAAGAAACCAACCTTCCACACAAACTTCCTCATGGATAGACTTTACAAAAACTAGACAAGCCATTTACAAGACAAACTTTGCCTCTCTACAAAGGAAAAAGGACACTAAACTATCTAAACTGCTACATGCCACAAGCAGCCACAATAGTAGTTCCCTTAACCCACCCAGCAATATTGTTAATCTTTCCAGCTATACTCTTAGCCCAGCAGAAGAGTCTGTCCTATCTCAGGGCCTCTCCTTTTGTCCCTCCAGACCCATGAATATGATACAGTTCTGCGGTGACCTAGAATCCTACTTTCGATGTCTCTGACTCAAAGAATATTTCCAACATGCCTCTGAACAGCATACTAACCCACAGAATCCCCTCTACCAGCACTACAAAAAAAAGGATTCTGCGTGGACTCCTCCGGACGGTCGAAACAACAGACTGGATTTCTACATAGATTGCTTCCGTCAACATGCAAAGGCTGAAATTGTGGAAAAGCAACATCACTTGCCACATAACCTCAGCATTGCTGAACACAACGCCATCTACAGCCTCAGAAACAACCCTGACATCATAATCAAAAAGGCTGACAAAGGAGGTGCTGTCGTCATCATGAATAAATTGGAATATGACCAAGAGGCTGCTAGACAGCTCTCTAACACCACATTCTACAGGCCATTATCCTCTGATCCCACTGAGGATTACCTAAAGAAACTACACCATCTGCTAAAAAAACTCCCTGACAAAGCAAAGGAACAAATCTGTACAGACACACGCCTAGAACCCCGACCAGGGGTATTCTATTTGCTACCCAAGATCCATAAACCTGGAAATCCTGGACGCCCCATCATCTCAGGCATTGGCACCCTAACATCAGGCTTGTCTGGTTGTGTGGACTCTCTCCTCAGACCCTACGCTACCAGCACTGCCAGCTATCTTCGAGACACCACTGACTTCCTGAGGAAACTACAATCCATCGGTGATCTTCCAGAAAACACCATCCTGGCCACTATGGACGTAGAAGCCCTCTACACCAATATTCCACACAAAGATGGACTACAAGCTATCAGGAACAGTATCCCCGATAATGTCACAGCTAACCTGGTGGCTGAACTTTGTGATTTTGTCCTCACCCACAACTATTTCACATTTGGGGACAATATATACCTTCAAGTCAGCGGCACTGCTATGGGTACCCGCATGGCCCCACAATATGCCAACATTTTTATGGCTGACTTAGAACAACGCTTCCTTAGCTCTCGTCCCCTAACGCCCCTACTCTACTTGCGCTACATTGATGACATCTTCATCATCTGGACCCATGGAAAAGAAGCCCTTGAGGAATTTCACCATGATTTCAATAATTTCCATCCCACCATCAACCTCAGCCTAGATCAGTCCACACAAGCGGTCCATTTCCTGGACACTACTGTGCTAATAAGCGATGGTCACATAAATACCACCCTATACCGGAAACCTACTGACCGCTACACTTACCTACATGCCTCCAGCTTCCATCCAGGACACACCACACGATCCATTGTCTACAGCCAAGCTCTAAGATATAACCGCATTTGCTCCAATCCCTCAGATAGAGACAAGCACCTACAAGATCTCTATCAAGCATTCTTAAAACTACAATACCCACCTGCTGAAGTGAAAAAACAGATTGACAGAGCCAGACGAGTACCCAGAAATCACCTCCTACAAGACAGGCCCAACAAAGAAAATAACAGAACACCACTAGCTGTCACCTTCAGCCCCCAACTAAAACCTCTCTAGCGCATCATCAGAGATCTACAACCGATCCTGAAAGATGATCCTTTACTCTCACAGATCTTGGGAGACAGACCTGTCCTTGCTTACAGATAACCCCCCAATCTAAACCAAATACTCACCAGCAACCACACATCACTGAACAAAACCACTGACCCAGGAACCTATCCTTGTAACAAAGCCCGATGCCAACTCTGTCCACATATCTATTCAAGTGACATCATCATAGGACCTAATCACATCAGCCATACCATCAGGGGCTCGTTCACCTGCACATCTACCAATGTGATATATGCCATCATGTGCCAGCAATGCCCCTCTGCCATGTACATTGGCCAAACCGGACAGTCTCTCCGCAAAAGAATTAATGGACACACATCTGACATCAGGAATCATAATACTCAAAAACCAGTGGGAGAACACTTTAACCTGTCTGGTCATTCAGTGACAGACCTGCAGGTGGCTACATTACAACAGAAAAACTTCAAAAACAGACTCCAACGAGAGACTGCTGAGCTGGAATTGATATGCAAACTAGACACAATCAACTCAGGATTGAATAAGGACTGGGAATGGCTGAGCCATTACAAACATTGAATCTATCTCCCCTTGTAAGTATTCTCACACTTCTTATCAAACTGTCTGTACTGGGCTAGCTTGATTATCACTTCAAAAGTTTTTTTCCCTCTTACTTAATTGGCCTCTCAGAGTTGGTAAGACAACTCCCACCTGTTTATGCTCTCTGTATGTGTGTGTATATATATCTCCTCAATATTTATTCCACTCTGTATGCATCCGAAGAAGTGGGCTGTAGTCCACGAAAGCTTATGCTCTAATAAATTTGTTAGTCTCTATGGTGCCACAAGTACTCCTGTTCTTTTTACGGATACAGACTAACATGGCTGCTACTCTGAAACCTGTATAAGGAGTTGCTCGTGAGAGGAGTCCCTGAAGAGGGATGGGGAGGGAGGATGGGGGCGGGGGGAAAGAAAATTGGAGAGAATATCCCCTTTCCACCGTGTGAAGAACCCATTGGTCTGAAGTTATAAGGGACCATGCATAGTGGAAATGGGAGAGACGATCTCGAAATGGAGGGAAAGGATCCTGGGTGGTGACTAGTACGCTGTCCTTGGGCGCACCTTCAAAAATTTTGCCTGGGCCTGACGATGGTTTAGGACTGGGTTGGTGGCTGGTGGATCTCCTTCTACCACCTCGTCCACGTCTTCTGTAAAAGTCTTGCCTTGGATGAGGGGGAGGGTAGAACCTTTGAGGCTGTGGTCTAAAGGGCCTGCTCTGGGTACCTGGGACATGCATCCCTAGGGAGCGCATGATGGTTCTGGAGTCTTTTAGGCTCTGTAACCGAGAGTCCGTTTTGTCCGAGAACAGGCCCTGCCCATCAAATGGTAGATCCTGCAGGGTCTGTTGCTGTTCTGGCGGTAAGCCAGAGACCTGAAGCCAGGAGATGTGTCGCATAGCTATGCCCAACGCCAGTGTCCTAGCAGCAGAGTCCACTACATCAAGAGAGGCCTGTAAGGAGGTCCTAGCCACCTTTTTGCCCTCTTCCACTAAAGCCCCAAACTCATCCCTGAACTCTCGGGGAATCAACTCCTTAAATTTACCCATGGAGTTCCACGAGTTATAATCATAGCGGCTCAAGAGCGCCTGTTGGTTTGCAGCTCTGAGCTGTAGGCCCCCCACTGAGTAAATTTTGTGTCCAAACAAATCGAAGCACTTGGCGTCTTTAGATTTGGGCGCTGCAGCCTGTTGACCATGCTGTTCCCTTACGTTCACTGAGGACACCACCAGTGAACATGGCTGAGGGTGAGTATACAGGTATTCATACCCCTTAGAGGGAACAAAGTATTTCCTCTCCACCCCTCTGGCAGTAGGTGGGATAGAGGCAGGGGTCTGCCATATTGTCTTGGCGTTAGCCTGAATGGTGCGGATGTTGGGCAACGCTACCCGGGATGGGGCGTCAGCTGAAAGGATGCTCATCACCGGGTCCTCCAACTCCACTATCTCCTCTGCTTGGTGGTCCGTGTTACGTGCCACCCTACATAAAAGGTCTTGGTGAGCACGTAAGTCTATCGGGGAGCTGGGGCAGGGGGAGACCCGAGGTCGTTGTCCCCGCCACTGCCTCCTCTGGAAAAGATGAGAAAGATGCTACAGGAGCTAATGGATCCTGTGGCAGGTCCAATTGCGAGGGATCCAGATGTTCAGGATCAATTGGACCGGGGTCTGGGGCCTGCGTAGGAGTGGGCGCAGATGCCTCCATACCCCCCCGGGTGGGGGGGGACTGATGGTGGCCTCCGGTACTCGAGGCTCTGAATGGGCTGAGCGGGAGGCCGCAGGTGGAACTCCTTGGGCTTGGTGGTATGCCCACAGGGTCCAGAAAGACCACTGTGCAGGCTCCTGGCTAGGGTCTTCGGCCCCATTCTGCCAGTGACCCAGGTTGTCCGCTGCTTGGCCCGGTGCAGGATAGGCTGAGCAGGAGGCGCCGTTCGACTGGGAAGAGCATGAGGCGGATCGTGAGGGCCAGGGTGGTGTGGAGCGTGCCTGCGTTGACTCCGCTGGGAACAGTGCTGAGCGGTGCTGGCCCACAGGAGAGCGGTTTCTGCGCGGTGCCGGGGAGCAGTACCGGGATCGAGAACGGTGCCGATAGTCATGCCGGTACTGAGATCCAGACCTGGATCGCGATGAAGACCGTCTGCGGAAGCGGAGCCGGGAGCGGCTTCTCGAGCGGGAGCGGCACTCTGACCGGTGCCGGGAGCGGTGTCGGGAGTCCGAATGGTACCGAGGTCTGAGGCGGTGCCGCGAGGCGGAACAGTACCAGGAGGAAGATCTGGGCCGCGAGTACGACTGGTGCCATGATAGAGAATGATCTCCTAGATCGGGAGTGGTGCCAAGAGTCCATGCTCGGAGATGGTAGACGTAATAGGACTGGCTTGCCCCTAGACTGCACCGCACGGGTGAAATGCGGTACCTTAGCCTGAGTCAGTGCTGGTTCTGTAAGGGCAATGAGGTCCCTCGCTGTCACAAATGTCTCCAGCGTCGATGGAAGACGGGGCTCAACCGTGGTGCGGGTCGGGGAGCCAGTCTGCGCTGGACTCAACGGCCCTTCTGCCGATGCTGGAGTCAACGATGCCAATATTGGCGCCTGTATCCTTGGTCGCTCCGGTCCCGGACGCGAATCCGAGGTTGGTAAGGGGGGTGCCGGTGCCTGTTGTTGGGAGGCAGCCGCCTCTGGTTTGCGAGGTCTCTTCTGACGTGGGGACAGGGACCGGCGCCGAGGTGCTTGCGGTGGACGCGGTGCCGGCGAAGGCCGGTGCCGTGGGACTCTATCCGCGTCTCCTCGCGGGGCAGTACTGGAAGTCGCCGCCGGAGCACTGCGCACCGAGGCACGCGGTGCTGGAACTTGGCGTGCCGAATGAGGGTCCAGGCTGAGAGCCGCCTCCATAAGGAGCTGTTTGAGTCTAAAGTCCCACTCCTTTTTGGTTCGAGGCCTGAAAGCCTTACAGATCTTGCACTTTTTGGTCCGGTGAGACTCCCCAAGGCACTTTAAACAAGAGTCGTAGGGATTTCCCATTGCCATAGGCTTTGAACAGGCTGAGCAAAGCTTAAAACCTGGAGCCTTGGGCATAAGCCTGGGCGGCACGCCAGGAAGAAGGGGGCGGGGGGGGACCCCTTCCAGTCCGCTAACTTCACTTATAAAACTAAATCTATAACTATCACCTACTGTACTACACTAAATGTATAACTATATAACTACAACAATATCTAAACCGGGAAGTAAAAGCTAGGGAGAGTGGAGGAAAGCTATGCCGCGCTCCACAGTTCCAACGACCATCACAGGCGGTAAGAAGGAACTGAGGGGCGCTGGGTTGGCTGGGGTATATATCCAGCGCCATGAAGGCGCCACTCCAGGGGGCTCCACAGCCGACCCACCGGGTGTTGCTAGGGTAAAAATTCTCCGATAATTGTGCATGCGGCACGCACACACCTAATTGGAATCGATATGAGCAAGCACTCGAAGAACTTTTATTTCAATTTCCAGAGTAGGACCACAAGTGAAAAGTGTAATTATTTCAGATGGGATTTTAAACTGCCTTTTTCCAAATCACTACTTGAATAGCAGTGGTGGAGCTGCAGTTGAGGTCATTTGATTGAGAAGCCCAATTTACTGCACAGAGACGCTCACGTTCTCCCTGCAGTAAATATCTTTGGAAGGTTTATCACCAGCAATTAGCCCGAATAAGCTGCAGTCAGAACAATGATGATCTGTCAGGCCAAACAGGCCAGGATTTTAGGTAGCACAGTTGTCTAACATACTAGACTTTTACCTCCAGATGCTAGTTCGAATCCTTGCTTTAGTTAGGTGGAAATTAATTTGGTCGTCTCCAAACAACCTAATTTATGCACACAGCTGGAGCAGGCTGAGATCCCCCACAGTGATGAATGACCAAATATCCAGCACAAGAGCTTCAAGCAAGAATTTGTGGTCTGCCCAGTCATTCTGCATCCTGTCTGTTGGTGGAGAGGAAGGAGACGAGAGAAGACTCAGATTACTGTGGTGGCAGGCAGCCAGTCTTTAAGTCTACTACTGTGTTAATGGAAAGAAGCTTGTCCGTGGCAGGGCTTTGAGATAGAGAGTTCTAGCTGGATGATGACTGTTGAGCCTAGAGTTATGCTAGTACTGTACGCGTAAGTCATCGGTAGCATATCATGCTAATAGTACTTGAGAAGCAGGGCCGTCCTTAGGCATACACAGCATATGTGGCTATATAGGGCACCCGAAAATTTGGGGCACCACCAGGACCATAGGCGCCAACTTCTCATCTTGCCAGGGAGTGCGCGACACCCCGCCCTCTGCTCCAGGCCTTGCCCCCACTCCACCCCTTCCCCACCTCAGTGAGGGGCGGGGGGGGGGGGGAGCTTGGTGTCGTTGGTGGGTGCTGTGCACCCACTAAATTTTCCCCATGGATGCTCCATCCCCGGAGCACCCACCCACGAAGTCCGCGCCTATGACCGGGACAGCAGGTAAGAGTAGATCGGCTCCCACACACCCAGAGCGCACTATAATCTCCTTACTAGGCAGAAGGCAGGGGCCGTATTCACAGAGCCAAATGCACCGGCATAGGGGCACCAGTTTAATAATAATGCCTAGGGCCCCATAAAACCTAAGGATGGCCCTGTTGAGAAGTAATAGTGAACTGGGAAATGGAGTCCTAGACCTGCCTAAACAAATTGTCAGACTAAGAGTTTTGTGGCAGAAAAAAATCTGTTTGTAGCTGTGGCTTTTTAAACTAAATATGGTTACAGTGTTTAGAATAACATAGAAACCATTTGTGGGCAGCTTGTAGCTTAAATCTTATTCTGTTCTAAAATGCTAACAAAAGTTGATGGAGGAGGTGGAACAAGGTTACTCTATGCAAACAGCACTAGAACACCACCACCTTTTTGGCTTATGGAAAATTGGAAGCCTTTTAATAAAGGGCTAATATTTATCAACATTTGAATTTTTAAATGTTGGGAAATGAGAGCGCCTGAGCTGTGAAGTCGGCTTCCCTCATTCTTTCCTATCTCACCACCACTCTCTTGACCCACCTTTCCTCTCTCCCCACTACAAATGAATGTAACTTTTATTCTTATGGCACGTATCAGATGGTTTTATCTATCCAACTTGCAAAGCAAGTATAGTGCTAAAACACAAATATACAGTACTTAACAAAAAATAAAAGGAAATGAGACTTTTAAATCAAATTATATATGCAGTGTGGTATAAAACATAAACCTGAATAGTTAGGTCACCATACTTCAATTAGGAAAACACACTCATACTATTAAATATAACAGATCATTGGTTTGTGTTAATATAAATTATGGGTTTTTGCTTTACTGTATGCTAACCTCATCTGCAGAGGATACCTTTGAAACGTATATCCAGCTGTTCTTTTGCCATTTCAGTTACCCTTGCCCCATCTCTGCTGATGTTAAGAGCAGAGACACTTGACCTTTGCAGAGTGAGTGGCTAGCGATATGTGTAATTAGAGTTAATAGCTGTATGTCTCATTTATTTATTTCAGTTTGTACAATCATATTGTTGGGCACCCAGGCCATCTTCTGGGTACCTCTATAATAAAGTATACTGTGACATTAAACAGATATGTTTGAAGCCACTGCCCAAAATTACCCACCAAGGAAACCAATTATACTCAGGGACTCCTTAATTCCTCATACCAAATCCAACTAATTCCCAAATGCTTGGGAAAAGAGTTGGACTTTTGTAGTGTGTCCAGAAGGCTAATACATCATCCTCTCCGTAAATGCACAGAGATCCTTGTGTTGTTCTAAAAACAGAGGAATCTTGACATACTTCTGAAACATGTGATTATTGCTTACTGAGATGTGCACCTCATAAATTGACCACATCTGGTCTGCAAGCAAGTAAGTTTTACAAATGGTCAGATTTATAAAGGATCATACCTCTCTCTGCTTGTCTGTCTTCTTCCCCTCTTTGCGTTTTTCCTCTTAAATATACTCTTTAAAACTTCTTATGGAACAGTGTCCGAGGTTTGAGTGTCAGCATGTAAGTGAGTTCAGTCTTAGAATCATAGAATATCAGGGTTGGAAGAGATCTCAGGAGGTTATCTAGTCCAACCCCCTGCTCAAAGCAGGATCAATCCCCAGGTAGATTTTTGCCCCAGATTCCTAAGTGGCCCCCTCAAGAATTGAACTCTCAACCCTGGGTTTAGCAGGCCAATGCTTAAACCACTGAACTAGCTCTCCCCCTGACACCACATGCAAATACTCCTTTTTAACCCCTTTCACTCTAGCTCATTCTGGTAGGATACTGAATATCAGTCTTCCAGCTTTTGCCTTTAGAGTGATTAGCTGGGTATAAATTGGAAGAACAGAGACAGGAGGAGGAGGAAGGATTTCTAAAGCAGACAACGAAAGCCCTTGATTTAGTGCTTAGAGGCATTGAGTCGGTTAGGTATAAAACCAGAGCCATCTTTTAAAACTGTTCTAGACACCTTGGCATTTTTTATGTTTTTAATGGCTTTACCCCATGTAGGCTTATGAAAGGTGAATGACAGTTCTTGACTGAACTCCCCTGTGTACAAGTATAGCACAGACTGGAGCAATGCAAGCTTTGCTACTGCACAGCGCTTCTTTACTAACCTGGAGGGACCACCTGTGGAGCTGGTCTTTCCACTAAGGGTGCCCATTAGTGCCGACAGCAATGGTAGCTTTAGTAATGTGGACAGCTCCACGGGAATTGGACTAGAGGTTCATTACACTTAGGCCACCAGTTTTGGTCATTAACACCCTGGTGTAGAGACCTAGAAGTGAAAGGCTTTGTGACCCACCACCAATCCCCTGATCCATCCAGTCCACCTGGTTATTTTTAAATATCCAACAGTCACTGAAAGATTTTTTTTTTTTTTAAATCCACTTTTTCCATGAGGGTTTGCAGGCTTGTGTTCTCTGCTGGTTTAACTGCCACGGCTAACATGCTTCTGCTAGAGCTCTTCTGACTGATGCACAAACAAGGAAGTAAACATTCTTGTTAACATCAGCTCCATTAGGACTGTAGCACAAAGGACTACTTTGCAACCCTTCTAATGGACTGTTAGAAATCATGATGAAATTTTGGGTGGTTGTTCTTCCCTCCCCCCCCCCCCCCCCCACTGAGAGCAGAAGAGAAACCTATTCAGAGGGGATATATTCAACTACTGCATTTTTTCCCTTTCCCCACTGTTTAAGGGAGAATGTGGATGCTTCTCCACCAACTGAGGCTCTTCTTCTATAAGGATTTTTTCACCTCTATGGGTAACACAAGCCAGAAGCACTGTCTTACTTCCATCTACCTATCACTAAGGCTAAATTTTAGTCACGGGTATTTTTAATAAAAGTCATGGACAGGTCGCGGACAATAAACAAAAATTCACGCCCCATGATGTGTCCATGACTTGTACTATATACCCCTGACTAAATCTTGGCGGGGGGGGGGCGACCCCGGGGTACTGCAGGTGCTTGTGGGGAGGCAGCCCAGGATCCCTGCTGGTACTGGGGGGGCAGCGACACGTGGCCCAGAACCCCCGCTGGTGCTGGTGGGGGGTGAGGTTGGCAGGGCTGGCAGGCTTCCTACCTGACTCCTCCTGGCTCCCCAGAAGCAGCAACATGTCCCTCCCTTAGCTTCTAGCTCCACCAAGCGCTGACTCCACAGCTCCCATTGGCCTGTGGGCGGAGGCAGTGCGTGGAGCTAGGAGCTGAAAGAGGGATATGTTGCCGCTTCTGGGGAGACCCCCAAGGTAAGCACCGTCCAGCAGCACCCCCTTCTGCACTCCAACCCCCAGCCCTGAGCCCCTTCCCACACACATCCAAACTCCTGCTGTTGCGGGAGGGGGGCAGTGGCCTAAGACTGCCCCAGCAGTAGCTGGTGTGGCTGGCCCAGAGGCTGGCCGAGGTGCTCAGGTGGCCCCTGGGCCAGCTGCAGTGGGCAATGCAGAGGTCCCAGAAAGTCAAGGAATCTGTGACCTCTGTGACAAACTCTCAGCCTTACCTATCACTGTCTGTTCCCCACCCCCTCTCCAGTTGAGAAGTGTCTTGAAAAAATAGTGAGTGAAACAGCATCTCACTGATACCTGAGCTTCCCAATAGAGTTTTCTGTTTTCAAGGCCAAAAAGCTGTTAATGTTAAGAGCAAGCAGTAAAGAAAAATGCAAAACATGATCCTCTTTGGGGAATTACAGCACTTAGAGAAAGACAGTGCGGTATCTCTTATTGAATGGCATTAATCAATGGGCTCTCCTCCATTCTCTTCCCATGCTGCACCTTTTAGTCACCAGAATTCACAGTCTATGCAAAGGCCTTTTCAAGGTTTCCTGGATTAATAAAAATATGATTTAACAACCAGTGAAGTAAAGCTATCAGAACATGCCTTTGCTGAAATTGAGGTGCAATCATCTTATTTAAAAACCTTTATGGTTGATTCAGTGTCTTTCTCTCTTTCCATTCTAATGGCACACAAGTGGTCTCACCAGCATGTTCACATTCATTATGCATTAGACCATCCAGATGTGCCATTATAGAGTTAGTATAGAAATAAGGAATTGACTGCAAGACAACAGGTGGTCCAAAGCCATCGTGGTAGAGACATTTTGTGGGTGGGGGAAGAGGGAAAGGGACAAGTAAAAGCTGCATTAATCATACATAACTATACAGGCCTCTTTGTGACAACAGCAGCTCTTGAATAGAGAATGAATGGAAGAGCAGCTGTGGATCAACTGGTATTAGTTCAAGTGCATGAACAAAGACCTGATTTTGACGCATGTTCCTGTAATTCACACTCATAAAAGCAGCATGCAAAGAGGAAAGGAAGTAAATTGAGGTAGACATATGTCCATCATTTGCACGTGATGGGTGAGTATCTGACCTGCTAAAGTATAGATTGCTGCAAACAAAGTTTGGATCTGGCTTCAGGTTTCCCCCAGTTGAGTGTTAGTATCTGGACATTTAGTTCAGGCCCATCTCTACTAATCTTACAGCCCTATCTCTGACTGAAATGAACAACAGAAATGTGAGGACACATACTTTCTGTTTGCAGGAGAGACTAGGTGCTGGGAATGGGAGTAAATGAGTGAACCTAGAGAGGACCACTTGTAAAATCAGATGTTACTGGGACAACTAAATTCAAGTGCAAATACCTAAAGTAGTAATCAGTGGGTCTGCTAGAGGTCTAATACAAGTCCCAGAACTTGTTGGAATCACAGGGACTTGAGAAAGAAGAGGATTTTTCTTAATCTACTATAGAGGGATACATGCATCCGACGAAGTGGGCATTCACCCACGAAAGCTTATACATCTGTTAGTCTTAAAGGTGCCACAGGAGACTCTGTTGCTTTTTATAGAGGGACAATGTCAATGGATACGTCTACCCTGCAAAACAAGACCCACAGCAGCCACTCTCAGTTGACTTGGGTTCATGCTATGAGTTCGACTTCAGGCTGGAGCCTGGGCTCCAAAACCTGGGGAGGGAGGAGGGTCTCAGAGCCCAGGTTCCAGCCCGAGCGGGAACATCTACACTGCTATTTTTAGACCCTTAGTGGGAGTCCCAATCAGTTGACCCAGGCGTAGAGACTCGTTGCTGACATGAGTTTTTGCAATGTAACCATATCCTTAAGCCCCAGAAATCAGATGAAATAGTAAAATCACCTTCCATGGAAATGTCACACACCAATCACTTAGTAGTTCTTGGTGTACATTGATGGGAAATCACACGGTTGTCATAGGACAGTATACTATGTTCTGTTTCCTACTGCACCAGCCCATGGATTCCATTACTACCATTAATTTCACAAAATGCTACATATGTTTGTACCTGTATATAGTATGCAAAGGGCTTATTTTTGGAATCTGTGTACCAAATAAATACAAAGGATATTTTCCAGAGTTTAACCCTCACCCTCTAAAAAAGGCTTTTGGCAGGCACTTTGACATATAACGATTTCTGCACCTCCTCTTTCATCACTTCTGGCCAACAGCCCAGGTGTGCTCCCTAGTGCCAGACTTGACTATGGTAACGTCAAGATGATAGTTGGAGGGAGAGGGAAAGAACACACACAAAAATTGAGAGCAGAAATGTGGGGCCTTGAGTCACATTTCAGGGGTGGTTTGAATATTAACTCTTCACAGTCAAATCTTTACTTGTAAGAGTACTACAAAACTTAAATTAATCTTTGGTTTCAAACGTAAAATGAGATGCCCTTATCATACCTTGAAATGGGACTTGGAAAAGCCACTCACCTGTGCCAAGAGGGAAACTTTCCTTGGTGAATGCAGGGGCTACAAACAATTTCTGCAAAATTTAGGCTGTTATTTAAAACCACTATTAGGATTCTAGCTCTTATGGGTGCAAAGAAAATTTTCCAAATTTGCACTAAGTGTAAACTGGAGCAGTGTCATCTTCCTGAGTCTGTAGAAAGATGCACTGGGCCTCCTGCTGCTAATAGCTTGCCAAACAACAGTAAAGCGAAACTGATAAGACTGGAAATCAGTTTCACTGATGATTTTCAGAACTCTGAAGACATCAAGGAAACTGAAGGATCATGTTGTTTTTTTCATGCTGTTGGTTCAGAGAGGCAGCTGAGACAAGAACCAGAGTTCTTCATGGGAAGACCCAAAAACAGAGGCTAGGAGAGGTGTAAAGTAATAGAAACCTATTTCCTTGTCCTCCCCTCAGCTCTTTGCAGCAGCCAGGAAGGCTCTGGGGGAGAGGTAGAGGTTCAGAGTATATGATAGGAACAAGGCCAGGATTCTGGTAGAAATTCTAGCAGACATTCCCATTCCAGTAGCTGGTGGTAGAGGCAAGACTGAGCTTCTCCAAAGGGCATTGCCCCTAGGCCTTGCTCGTCATCTTTTTGTGTCTATCTCTGGCTAGCAATTATGTGTTTAAAAAAAAATTGAGCCCTGCCTCAGAATGCCTGCTCTAGCCTTGCTCTGTGAAATTTCTTTTGATCATTTCTGTGGGAAAAAAAGGAGACTAGGAAATTACACTGTATCTGCATTTGCTAATTGAACTTGCATTGATTGAGCATTGTGTAAAAGCGAAGAGTGGCAGGAACTCTCGCACCTTAATCATCTGATCTATACGGGAAATAGCCTTCTAAGAACTCCAGTGAGAGGCAAGTTTCAGAGTGGTAGCCGTGTTAGTCTGTATCAGCAAAAACAACGAGGCGTCTTTGTGGCACCTTAGAGACTAACAAATTTATTTGGGCATAAGCTTTCGTGGGCTAAAACCCACTTCGTTAGATGCATGGAGTGAAAAATACAGTAAGCAATATACATATATATATATATACAGCACATGAAAAAATGAGAGTTGCCTTACCAAGTGGGGGGTCAGTACTAATAAGGCCAATTCAATTAAGGTGGAAGTGGCCTAGTCTCAACAGTTCACAAGAAGGGGTGAATATGAAGAGAGGGAAAATTACTTTTTTTAGTGACCCATCCACTCCTAGTCAGTGGGATCCCTGGCCATTTAACTAAAGAGGAGGCAGGTCCTTGGGAAGGAGACTATGGGTCTCATCTTCAGCTGCACTGAGACAGCTTTCCACCACCTCCAGGAGCATGAAGATTTCCTAAAGTCTCTGGCCTGGGGGAATCTCCAAGTAATGTAGAAACACCATAGTCACTCCGATGTCTCCCTCGTCCCTGCATCCGGAACAGGGGCTGCTGCCAGGGAGAAAGAGGCGATGGCACCTGACATCTAAGGATCTCAAAGTCCTTCACAAATATTTAATTTATTTAAGCATAATAAGGGCCCATGAAGTAGTTTTGTATTGCTGCCCCCATTTTACAGAAGGGAGAACTGAAGCACAGAGAGTAAATGGCCGGCCCAGTGTCACATGGAGAGTCTGTATCAGAGCCTGGAAAAGAAACCAGAACTGCTGCTATCAGTTCCTTGCTCCAACCTTTAGACCATGCATCTTTCTCTAAGCACCTAGTGTACCAATGACAGAATACATACTGAAACTTGTTCTCAACAAGTATCTTTAGTTCCGTTTTGACTAAGATCTAATATAATAAACAAATGAGACATGAGGCAGACTCTGGCCTCATAAAGTCAATGATAATGATGTTGCCAATTTCTCTGAAAATATTTCACCTACTATTGCTATACTTAACTCCTAAGGCCCCAGTAACTGAAATAAATTAGAGAAAATTATTTTCTTTTTCCTTTTTTTACTTTGTGCACTTGACAGTAGTGTGTGGAGAGCCAGTTTCATTATTTCTCCAGTCCTGTTAATGCTACTATTACATTAGCACTGAGAGGCATCAACCAATATCAAGAACCCATTGTGCTAGTCACTGTACTGATACACTGTATGAGATAGTTCTTGCCCTAAAGAGTTTACAATGTCTAAATAGACAAAACAGAGAGAAGAAGTGGAAGAGAAGTCACAACTGAAGTTTTGCCTATACAGTGATATCCAGTAAAGTTAATCCAAATTAACTAAAGATATGAATTTGGAGTGAATTAATCAAACTGCATTAAATCCCTGTGTGGATGCTGTTATTCAGAATTAAAGTGGTCTTAATTCAGTTTAGCTTAATTCACTTTGGAAGTGAATCAAGGTAAACAGAATTAAAGCCACTTCAGTTCTGAGCAAGGGTGTTCGCACAGCAGTTTAATGCAGGAGTTTCACTAATCCACTTCAAATGCACCTTTAATTAATTTAATTTTCCTGGATGCCCCAGTGTAGACAAACCCAAGTGAAGTGACTTGCCCCACGTCACACAACAGGTCAGTAGAAGAGTCTGGAATAGAACTCAGGTCTCCTGCCTGCCAGTATACAGTTGTGTTTCATGCAGAACATTGGGCATCGGATCTGGCTGGCACAGTTCATTTTGAGTCATGGTGTTTTCTGGCAGATGAATAATTGGAATGGTAATATCAGAAAGCTCTTGTGCTGCTCAGAATATTTTTGGGGAGGGAGGGAATATGTTTCATATTGTGCAGAGCTCCCTATGATCAGGAAAGCTAATCTCTAACCTAACCTACCTTCTGAGGGGGTTATAATATTCTATATCACTGCATATAATAGAGAAGAAGCATGAGTATCTAGCCGCAATCCTGGGAACATTAGAAGTTTGTTAATACTCAAGGAGCATACTCACAAACGCAGGACTGTATACACAGTCACTGCACACTTTTAAAATCTCACTACTTTTTAGGGCCCTGTAGCACACCTTGAATTTTTCAAGCTCCATGGTGGCTGGAGTGGGGAGGAGGAGTTGCTAATCTTCAAAATCATCTGGACAGCTGGGGCCTCCTACTTCATTCACACTATCAGTTGCCTCTATTATGGAGAAGCCCAAGAGCAGTGCTAGCCTCTCACTGCTATTAGAGGCTAATGCTTTAATCCTTAGATCCCTAAGGATGTGTCTATTCTTCCTAAGGTGAGGGATGGGAACCAAGTCAATGCTGCTCCTGCTCCCTCAGCAGCCCTGTCGCACCCTGCCAGCTACACGAGACCACCTCCTGCCCCTCTGTTACCCCCACTCCCTCCCCACTCCCTCCAGCAGGTGAACAGCGTCACATTCTTTCCCCACCTGTCCAACTTCACTGGCTGGCCAGCCTCTCTGCATGGTGCCTCTTCTGGGCTCCATGTCAAGAAGTCCCTTCCCACAGCTGCTGCTCTGAGCAGACCTGCTTCTCTACGTGTGTGGCAGTGTTAAGATCCCATGCAAGCCAGTGAGGAAGAGAATGTTCCTAGCAAGGAGTGGGTAGGTTAGGACTGCCTCCATCTAGGAATCCCAACACTGCCCCTCCTCCTTGCACCCACAGACCCTTTCTTCTCCAAGGAACAATAGCCTTCTATAGCCTTCCCACTAGTCCAGGAAGGTTGTCAGTCCTGATAGCATAAAACATCTCAGGATGGGCTAGCATCCTATGGGCTGAGAGGACAGCCAAAGAGGATTCCTGCCACAGTCTTGAGTGCAACTGCCCTTTGAACCCTAGGTACTAGATTTAAGCAGAATAGCTTAGACCAGTGGTTCTCAAACTTATTTGATCAAGCCCCCCTTCTTTTTGTCTATAGTTGTTTACGCCCCTCTCCCACAAGTACATATACTGCCACCCAGCTCTGAAGGCAGCGCCACGCCAGTAGCAGCACAGAAGTAAGGGAGGCAAAGTGAAAAGTGACATTCATCAATAGCACTTTTCACAGTGGACTTAGCGCCCCATTGCCCCTTACTTCTGTGCTGCTACTGCCATTCTGAGACTGACAACTGGAGCCCCAGTGCATCCCGGTGAGGGATTGGGGAGTGGGGAGGAGAGCCCGGGGGCTATGGCTGGCCTGTTTAACCCCACATCCTGGGTGTGAACGGCCCTTTTGCACAAGCTCTGGCTGCCTGGGGCTGACAGAGCTCTTAAAGCGGGGTGGGGGAGGGAGGGGAGCACACAGCTTTCACCTGCCTTGACACATCCCGTGTCTCCCTTGGGAGGCCTGCCCCATAGTTTGAGAACCCCTGGCTTGGACTGATAGCATTGCTCTCTCCTGTCTCCTTACAGCTCCTGTATGATAGCCCGAAAGCACGACAGGAGGTGGATCATCACTGGAGGGCATCAGGGTGTCCCCATATTGTCCATATTCTGGATGTGTATGAGAACATACATCAGGGGAAAAGATGCCTCCTCATCATCATGGAATGGTACGAACCAGGGAAGTCCCTTCCACCTGATCCATATTCTGGAGAGTAGAGGGAATGTGACCTCTGGATGTAAGAGCTGGGAGCAGTCCTGGCTGCACAGTCTTGCCATGCATTAGCCTAGTGCATCTCTCTCTTTATAGGATTTATGGGGAAACCTGCAGCTGCTCCAAGCAGCCTGTCTGTGGGAGGAACAAGAAGACTAATCATGAAACTAACCTTCCTTTGCACTCAGAGAAAAGTATCTTTATGGAAACGTGGGTGTAATTAATACATATATTCACACATGCATCTGTCACTTTCCTTGATACATTCACATGGGGGCTGACTGTCCTTATAAGGTCATTTGGCTCCCCTCAGGCTATTACTTAATCCTAATTCTTCCCACTGTCCCCTACTCTCTTGGTGCCACTGTTGCAATGTTGTCTTCCTCTGGGGGGACCAGTTTAATATCTCTCTTATCAGTTCCTTATTTGCTTGCTTGCTTCAGTTGTTTCCTCATCCCCAAACCTTAAAGAACTTTTTAGCAGTGCAGTAAGACCACAAGATTGCTATCAGCCTTCTGAACCAGCATCTAACCTGTCATTTCTGGTCTTCCAGCAGAGATGTGGGGCATGTTACTAATGTCAGTGATTCTATTTTCTGGGAAATGCCTCACTACATATTAAATCACAGGCCTCCATACTCCGTTTTGTTTTGGTTTTTTTAATTATTATTTATTTAATGGTAGAGCAGGACAGCAATCTGCACTGGACCTATCAGGAACAGATTATTTAGCAAGTTCAAGTCTCAGAGATAGGCAGGCAGGTTACCTAACATACATAAAACCACAGTTGCTGCAGGTCCATGCACACAAGACGATGCACAGTCTGTTGGAGATTTTCTTTTGTTCGTCCCCCTGAATTTGTTTTGTATGTGTTCTCTGTTTCAGCATGGAGGGAGGGGAACTATTCAGTAGGATCCAGGAGCGAGGAGACCAAGCTTTCACAGAGAAAGGTAGAATGTCATGAGAAAATTTGTGAGGTTTTATTTCCTTCACCCTCCCTCCCTATCCGAAATAAATGGAAAATGTTTGCGTAGTTTTTGCAGGAACTTTATTGGGTTCAGTTTTGTTTCCTGTTGTTTTAAAATTCTATTTTTATCTTTAAAACAATTTAATGTCACAGCTCAAGAAAATGAGAAGCTACCAGAATTGGATAGATTTAGGCGTAATGTGGAAAGCTAAATGAAAACTTCCTGACACACATCTGCCTATACACTTCAGTACTAAACTGCAGCAGCCCCTGCTGTTCTAATTCCTGGTCTTCACACAGCTCTGCCAGTGTACCCCCATCCTGACATGCAGTCCCTCCCTTGAGTAACATCAGTTGTGTTCAGCTGTGTTGTGAATAAATGATTATAACAAACACTTTGTACAGAAAGACTACATGACTTGTTTAAGGTCCCACAGTGAATCAGTGAGAGAGCCTGGAACACAACAGCCTTGTTGTTGTTTATTAATTATCATTATTACTTATTATTTGGACAGTACCATAAATGCACATGACTGCAAAATTCTACTTGCCCACTCACTGCAGGAAAAGTGGCTTACTTTTACTGAAGAGTAAAATATTATTAGAGTTGTTTCATTATTGTTCTCACAAAATGGGTAGGTGAGTGGAATTTATACCTGGATTGTAAATTATCGTGACCATTGTGCAAGGTTGGTATAGAGGCCAGGTTTTCTGATTCCCAGTTTCCTATGCTAATCTCTAGTCTATGACGAATCCGTCAAGAGGCATGAGTGACTCATGTGGAGCCCATGAACTGGATGCAGTTCTAAGGAGTGTTCTGTGTAATTCTGTCAGATACAAGATTCGAGAGGGAAAGAATGGTGCTGTGACTGTAGGTGATTCTACCCTGATAACATGACTTTTATGCATTATATACCTAGTGTGTTTTCTCCCAGATACCCATTCACAAACCTTTGGGGACTACAAGAGAAAAATACTCCACTTGCACAATGGCGCTGAGAAATTAATATCCCTCTTTCTTTGAGGGACCTCCCAAGATCCACTGACCTTCCACTCTTCACCCATCTAGCAGATAGCTTCCCAGTGCTCAAGGCCTAGGTAGTAAAGGAGAAGGGTATGCAAGGTTTTAACCTCACAGCTTCCAAATGGGATGCATTTTTCTTGCCTTTGATTGTTCCTGCCTGACAGGGCACAGTTTATGCCCTCGAGCAAAAGCATCTCTGTATCAGTCCAGACCTGGATATTCCAGCCAAAGCAGGAGACTTGCTTTATACCCAGATGGGTCTATATAAACTTGGTTTTCTTGGTTACAGTAAAATAATCTTGGCTTTTCCCCTCAGCCTCTGAAGCTGAGAGCATCACTTTAGTTATGCTCCTACCTGTGCAGGAAACAAACAGCCAAGTTAAAGATATTAACTCTGACTTCCGTTAATTCAGACAATATTGGATAATGTAGATATTTCTGTAGACTTGTGGATTTAAGACAGTGTTGACCCATAACAATGGGAACAGAGAAAATGAGAGAGAGACTGCAGGTGAAGTACCTTAGGGGGTTGAAGCCAAAACCAGCACTTGCTCTAGAATAGCTGCTCAGCACACAGAGCCGGGGGAGGCCACAACCCTCTTTCTCTGAAATGACCTCCCACATAAAGCTCTTCTGGCTGCCGCAAGTCGACGAACTCTTCCAGGCTCCACATCACAAAACCTGTTGCTGGGGGGACAGACAGCTCACTGGCCACTAGAATTTCCTGCTGGAGTATGTATCAACTGCAGAAATTAGACATAAAAATAAACTGGAGAAAAAATATACTAGGATAGGCTTTGCAGGATAAAATGGCTAATTCACTTTTATTTTTATATGAGGAGACACTGTTAAGGCTGATGAGGACCAAAAATGTAACCTACCATGATATTATTATATTATGATGTTGATCTGATGCTAAAAGAACTTTTAGCCCCTCCAGAAGTAGGTGTGCACTGTTAGTTAAACTTCTCTGCTGGGCAACCCAAAAATATACCCAGGGGCACTTTCTTCATGATCTTGCGCATTGCTCCATCACTCTGTTATGCCCTTAATACTCTGTTCTGATGAGCACAGCAGAGCATTAATTTACAAGTACACACAGAGCAGGAGTCTCAACTATTTAAGTTACTGTGCCTGCTCATGAGAATGGCTGAGCTGCCAGGGGGATTGTGGGGTATGATTGCCTTCAAAACAAAAACACAGCTGTTGAGGCTAATTTTAGGATTTCCAGCATTGACGCTAGCCCTGTATACAGACAAGCTGTATGTAACTCAGAAACATTCCCAAGCATGTCTCTGAGCTACAGTGGGAATGTTAATATGACCTTTCTCTAAAATTATATTTATAGAAGCCTCTGAGATAATGAGAGACATCGGAACAGCCATCCAGTATCTGCATGCAGTGAACATTGCCCATAGAGATGTCAAGGTGAGGCCTGAATGTGCCTGTGCAGGGGAGAAAAGTTAAACTGCAAACAAGTGGACGATGCTGATTTATATAACATTTACGAGTACAGTAAAGCATAGGTGCTGGAAGGAGGGGTGCTGCTGCACCCCCTGGCTTGAAGTGGTTTCGATTATATACAGGGTTTACATTTTCGTTCAATGGCTCTCAGCACCCCCACTGTACAAATTGTTCCAGCACCCCTGCAGTAAAGTGGCCAAAGTGTACCTGTTTCATGCCAGTGTTGGGAGGATCTGTCATGCCCAATCAGTTCAGGGTCTGAATACCCACCCATACCAAGGCCAATGGTTTTCAGTTACATATGCAACACAAAAAGATCTAGGTAGTCATAACTGGTATTAAAGAGACATTCAACTTGAAGTCAAGTTAATTTTAAAAAATGTATTAAGTTGTTTCAGATACTGCACCCACACCTGAAGTCGCCTTGTCAGTTTTTGTGGGTTCAGAATCATATTTTCCTATTTTATGTTTTCAAAAAGACCACAGTAAAAGGAGAAACTGCCTATGTCGAGGAAAGTATGAAACCAATTCCACACAAAATAAACAAACTGGGGAGGAGGAAGAGAAATTAATATTAGACTTGATCCTGACTAACAGGGAGGTATTGGTTGCAAAGGAGGAAGGCAACTTGGGTTGATCATGAAATGACCGATTTCACGATTCTAAGGAAAGGAAGGAATGAGAGCAGCGGAATAAGGATAATGGGGTTTAAAAAAGCAGACTTCAGAAAACTCAGAACTAGTAGGTAAGGTCCCAAGGGAAGAAAATCTAAAGAAAAAAGAATTCAGAAAAGCTGGCAATTTCTCAGTGATAATATTAAAGGCACAATGATAAACTATCCTGTTGCGAAGAAGAGATAGTAGGACTAGCAAGAAATCAGTATTGCTGCTTTAATGACCCGAAAATCAAAAAGGAATCCTACAGGGAAACATGGACAAATTGCTAAGGATGAATACAAAAGAACAGTGCAAATGTGTAGGGACAAAATCAAAAAGGCTAAGGTACAAAATTAGTTACATCAAGCAAGGACTATAAAAGACAATAAGAGGTTTTATAAACACATTAGGAGCAAGAAAAAGATGAAGGAAAGCATAGGTATGCTACTTAGTGGGAAAAGAAAGCTAATGATGGAAGACATCAAGAAAATTGGGGTGTTTTGTTTTGTTTTAGTCGTCACTAAAAAAAAGGTTTCATTGTGACCAGATGCTTAACACAATTAATATTAACAACAAGGGGGAAGGAACACAAGCCAGAATAGGAAAAAAATAGGTTAAAGAATATTTAGATATTTAAGATGTATTCAAGTTGGCAGAGCCTGATGAAATTCACCCTAAGGTACTTAATGAACTTGCTGAAGCAATCTGAGAACCATTAGCAATTATCTTTGGGACCTCACCAGTCCTCCATGAGTTCTCAGAGGACTGGAGAAGGGCAAATCTTTAAAAAGGGGAACAAAGAGGAGCTGGGAAATTATAACCAGTCAGCTTAACTTTGATACCTGGAAAGATACCGGAACAAATTAGTAAACAATCAGTTTAGAAGCAACTAGAGAATAATAAGGTGCTAAATAGTAGCAAATATAGATTTGTGAAGAACAAATCATTCCAAGCCAACCTAATTTCCTTCTTTGACAGGGTTACTGACCTACGAGACAGGGGAAAGCAGTAGATGTTATACATCTTGATTTTAATAAGGCTTTTGACACAGACCCACATAACATTCTTATAAGCAAACTAGGAAAATGTGGCCCACACTATAAAGTGGGTGCACAACTGGTTGAAAGGTCGTACTCAAAAAATTTACAGCTGCTACCAAACTGGGAGGGTTGCAAGCACTTTTGAGGACAGGATTAGAATTCAAAATGACCTTGACAAATTGGAGAATTGGCCTTTTATTGAATTTCATCTTGTTGATTTCAGACAAAGTACTAAACTTAGGAAGGAAAAATCAAATGTGCAACTACAAAATGGGGAAAAACTGCTAGACACAGTACAGCTGAAAAAGATCTGGGGTTACAGTGGATTACAAATTGAATATGAGTCATCAATATGATGCAATTATAAAAAAAAGGCTAATATCATTCTGGGGTGTATTGACAGGAGTATTATGTGTAAGACAAGGGATATGATTGTCCTGTTCTATTCAGCAGAGGTGACACTCCAGCTGAATATTGTATCCAGTTTTGGGCACCACACTTTAGGAAAGATGTAGACAAATTGGAGAGAATCTAGAGGAGAGCAACAAAAATGTTAAAAGGTTTAAAAAACTAACCTATGAGGAAATGTTAAAATAACTGGGTATGTTTTGTCCTGAGAAAAGAAGACAAGACAGGGGAACCTGATAGATCTTCAGACATGTTAAGGAATGTTATATAAAGGACAGTGATCAATAGTTCTTTATGTCCACCGAAGGTAGGCCAAGAAGTATTGGACTTAATCTTCAGTAAGGGAGATTTAGGTTAGATATTAGGAAAAAAGTTCTATCTATAAGGATGGTTGAGTATTGGGACGGGTTCCCAAGGGAGGCTGTGGAATCCCTGTCACTGGAGGTTTTTGAGAACAGGTAAGACAAACAACTGTCAGAGATGGTCTAGGATGTTATGCTTGGTCCTGCTTCAGGGTGTGGGGGCTGGACTAGATGACCTCTCAAGAATCATAGAATCATAGAATATCAGGGTTGGAAGGGACCTTGGGAGGTTATCTAGCCCTACCCGCTGCTCAAAGCAGGACCAATCCCCAATTAAATCATCCCAGACAGGGCTTTGTCAAGCCTAACCTTAAAAACCTCTAAGGAAGGAGATTCCACCACCTCCCCAGGTAATCCATTCCAGTGCTTCACCACCCTCCTAGTGAAAAAGTTTTTCCTAATATTCAACCTAAACCTGCAACTTGAGACCATTACTCCTTGTTCTGTCATCTGCTACCACGGAGAACAGTCTAGATCCATCCTCTTTGGAACCCCCTTTCAGGTAGTTGAAAGCAGCTATCAAACCCCCCCTCATTCTTCTCTTCTGCAGACTAAACAATCCCAGTTCCCTCAGCCTCTCGTCATAAGTCATGTGGCTCCAGCCCCCTAATCATTTTTTGTGCCCCCTGCTGGACTCTTTCCAAGTTTTCCACATCCTTCTTGTAGTGTGGGGCCCAAAACTGGACACAGTACTCCAGATGAGGCCTCACCAATGTCAAATAGAGGGGAATGATCACATCCCTCGATCTGCTGGCAATGCCCCTACTTATACAACCGAAAATGCTGTTAGCCTTCTTGGCAACAAGGGCACACTGTCGAATCATATCCAGCTTCTCGTCCACTGTAACCCCTAGGTCCTTTTCTGCAGAACTGCTGCCTAGCCATTCGGTCCCTAGTATATAGCAGTGCATGGGATTCTTCCATCCTAAGTGCAGGACTCTGCACTTGTCCTTGCTGAACCTCATCAGATTTCTTTTGGCCCAATCCTCTAATTTGTCTAGGTCCCTCTTTATGCTATCCCTACCCTCCAGCGTATCTACCACTCCTCCCAGTTTAGTGTCATCTGCAAACTTGCTGAGGGTGCAGTCCATGCCGTTCTCCAGATCATTAATGAAAATATTGAAAAAAAACGGCCCCAGGACCAACCCTTGGGGCACTCTGCTTGATACCAGCTGCCAACTAGACATGGAGCCATTGATCACTACCCATTGAGCCCGACGATCTAGCCAGCTTTCTATCCACCTTATAGTCCATTCATCCAGCCCATACTTCTTTAACTTGCTGGCAAGAATACTGTGGGAGACCATATCAAAAGCTTTGCTGAAGTCAAGGAATAACACATCCACTGCTTTCCCCTCATCTACAGAGCCAGTTATCTTGTCATAGAAGGCAATTAGGTTAGTCAGGCATGACTTGCCTTTGGTGAATCCATGCTTACTGTTCCTGATCATTTTCCTCTCCTCTAAGTGCTTCAGAATTGATTCCTTGAGGACCTGCTCCATGATTTTTCCAGGGACTGAGGTGAGGCTGACTGTCCTGTAGTTCCCGGATCCTCCTCCTTCCCTTTTTTAAAGATGGGCACTACGTTAGTCTTTTTCCAGTCATCTGGGACCTCCCCTGATCACCATGAGTTTTCAAAGATAATGGCCAATGGCTCTGCAATCACATCCGCCAACTCCTTTAGCACCCTCGGATGCAGCGCATCCGGCCCCATGGACTTGTGCTCGTCCAGCTTTTCTAAATAGTCCTGAACCACTTCTTTCTCCACAGAGGGCTGGTCACCTCCTCCCCATGCTGTGCTGCCCAGTGCAGTAGTCTGGGAGCTAACCTTGTTCGTGAAGACAGAGGCAAAAAAAGCATTGAGTACATTACATTAGCTTTTTCCACATCCTCTGTCACTAGGTTGCCTCCCTCATTCAGTAAGGAGCCCACACTTTCCTTGACTTTCTTCTTGTTGCTAACATAGGTCCCTTCCAGTCCTACATTACTATGATTCTATGATTTTTTTAATCTAATCACTTTTCATTAGCAATCTGAGGTGTTGTAACAACAGCAGGTTAAAAAAAAAGTGCAGTCCTGTCTGAATATTTCTTAAGTTGGCTCTCTTTCTTCAAGAGTGTTTTAAAATACCTAATGAAAAAGGGGATGATGTTGGAAGGCGCTAGTACCTGGTAATTATTTGTGGCACAATACTGAAGAGAATCATTCCGGAAAGCAGATCTGGATTTCAGACCCTGATTTAGAACAGTGGTAAGAACCTCAGGCTATTCCAGAGAAGCAAGAATGCCTGGCCTGCATACAGTATACACCAGGGGTAGGCATCCTATGGCACACGTGCCAAAGGCGGCACGCGAGCTGATTTTCAGTGGCACTCACACTGCCCGGGTCCTGGCCACCGGTCCGGGGGGCTCTGCATTTTAATTTAATTTTAAATGAAGCTTCTTAAACTTTTAAAAAACCTTATTTACTTTACATACAACAATAGTTTAGGTATATATTATAGACTTATAGAAAGAGACCTTCTAAAAACGTTAACATGTATTACTGGCACGTGAAACCTTAAATCAGAGTGAATAAATGAAGACTCGGCACCCCACTTCTGAAAGGTTGCCGACCCCTGGTATACACACTTGCAAGACAGGTGTTGGTGCACTCAGCCATCCTCTCCATAAAGCCATGTAGAACTATACCCCTGGCTATTTAGTGTTCCTCAGCATCATTGATAATGCCTCAGTCCCATTCAGCAGAGGAGATACAGCCTGTCCTGAAATAGACATTTGACACACTTGTACCATTTCTGTGCTAGCCCACTTTATATGTAGGATGTGTTTTATGATTGGCACCCATTTGTTATGGCAGTGGCACTGCTTACGGCTCTTGCAAACTCAGCTCTGAGGCAGTCAAGATGTAAATGCAACTTTTCAAATATTCTTAATGTTATTGCAGAGTTCAGAATCAGGAGGAGTAGGGAGAGCTCATTTAACACTACCATGCAGAACTGATTTAAGGTACTAGCTAATATTTGCCAGCCTATTTAGTGGGGGAGATTTGGCAGGCTTTTGCTATTAAATTACTGTGTTTACATAGCAGCAAAGAGTCCTGTGGCACCTTATAGACTAACAGACGTATAGGAGCATGAGCTTTCGTGGGTAAATACCCACTTCTTTGGATGCATGTAGTGGAAATTTCCAGGGGCGGGTATAAATATGCAGGCAAGAATCAGTGTAGAGATAACGAGGTTAGTTCAATCAGGGAGGATGAGGCCCTCTTCTAGCAGTTGAGGTGTGAACACCAAGGGAGGAGAAACTGCTTTGTAGTTGGCTAGCCATTCACAGTCTTTGTTTAATCCTGAGCTGATGGTGTCAAATTTGCAGATGAATTAAAGCTCAGCAGTTTCTCTTTGAAGTCTGGTCCTGAAGTTTTTTTGCTGCAGGATGGCTACCTTTAAATCTGCTATTGTGTGTCCAGGGAGGTTGAAGTGTTCTCCTACAGATTTTTGTATATTGCCATTCACCGCGGTGCAAATAATACTGAAAACCCACTGACTGCTATGCCTACCTTCATGCCTCCAGCTTCCATCCCGGACACACTACACGATCCATTGTCTACAGCCAAGCACTGAGATACAACCGTATCTGCTTCAACCCCTCAGACAGAGACCAACACCTACAAAATCTTCACCAAGCATTCTCAAAACTACGATACCGCATGAGGAAATAAGGAAACAGATCAACAGAGCCAGATGTGTACCCAGAAGCCTCCTACTGCAAGACAAGCCCAAGAAAGAAACCAAAAGAACTCCACTGGCCATCACATACAGTCCCCAGCTAAAACCTCTCCAATGTATCATCAGTGATCTACAACCCATCCTGGACAACAATCCCTCACTTTCACAGGCCTTGGGTGGCAGGCCAGTCTTCGCCCATAGACAACCTGCCAACCTGAAGCATATTCTCACCAGTAACTACACACCGCACCATAGTAACTCTAACTCAGGAACCAATCCATGCAACAAACCTCGATGCCAACTCTGCCCACATATCTACCCCAGCGACGCCATCACAGGACATAACCAGATCAGCCACACCATCACCGGTTCATTCACCTGCACGTCCACCAATGTAATATACGCCATCATATGCCAGCAATGCCCCTCTGCTATGTACATCGGCCAAACTGGACAGTCCCTCCGTAAAAGGATAAATGGACACAAATCAGATATTAGAAATGGCAATATACAAAAACCTGTAGGAGAACACTTCAACCTCCCTGGACACACAATAGCAGATTTAAAGGTAGCCATCCTGCAGCAAAAAAACTTCAGGACCAGACTTCAAAGAGAAACTGCTGATCTTCAGTTTATCTGCAAATTTGACACCATCAGCTCAGGATTAAACAAAGACTGTGAATGGCTAGCCAACTACAAAAGCAGTTTCTCCTTCCTTGGTGTTCACACCTCAACTGCTAGAAGAGGGCCTCATCCTCCCTGATTGAACTAACCTCGTTATCTCTACACTGATTCTTGCCTGCATATTTATACCCGCCCCTGGAAATTTCCACTACATGCATCCGAAGAAGTGGGTATTCACCCACGAAGCTCATGCTCCTATAAGTCTGTTAGTCTATAAGGCGCCACAGGACTCTTTGCTGCTTTTAAAGATCCAGACTAACATGGCTACCCCTTTGATACTTGTATTTACATAGTATTTGTAGTGTGCTTAGCAAAAATAAAGACAAGACCCATGCCCCCAAAGAGGGAACAATCTAAATACTCAATGTACAAATGAGGGATGGGATGTAACAAAGAACAAGTGATTTAGTGATGGGGTTTAGCACCTGTCCTATTCCCATTCCACAACGTATTCATTTGTGTGTGTGTTTTCTAGCATCTATTTCTGTTCACATTTAGTTGAAAGGAGGACTAGGGTTTATAGGGCTTATGGAAGGAGTGTGTTTTAAAGAGGGACTTGGAGGATGATTTACAAGTTAAGGGACTAAATTCCATGTACTTTGGCAGAGCTGAGTTTGTGCCACTGCCGCACATAAGCATGAGAACTAGATGTTGGTTGGCTACACAACATGTGCCACATGCACAGCAGGTTAATGCAGAAATGGTACAAACTGGTTAGCCGTCCCTCAATTCACTCCTCCTTCAAGTCCTTCCTCAAAACATTTTTCTTCCATCTTAATAACCTCAGTGTGGAAGAGGGCATATCTGTGTACAGAACTGTTATTTCAGAGTGTTTTCTTCTCCCTCCCAGTGAAGTTAAATAAAGTCCTTACTTACTAATACTTTAACTCCCAGTGCCCTTTGACTCAGTGCTTAAGAACCTTTCTCCCCTTCTCTCAGAGTGCACTGTGCAAAGGTGCTAGTACACAGATTGCAAGGGCAGAATTAGTTCAGTTTTCAGGGAAAAGCTGTATCTTTGTGCTGGTTTTAATAGAGTAGTGTCAGACACTGCTCATGGATCTGGTTCTTAAGATGAGCTGTTACCAGTACCCTGGTTCTTAGCTCCTACTGCCTGAATGCCTCATGGAAACACAAAGCATGGACCGATATCTTCATCAGATTAGATGCCATGTAGGTCAGAAAGAATAATCCCCTAAAGTGTAATGTTCTAAAGAGGAGTTCATAGAAAACATGGTCCTGCACCCATTGAAGTCAATGGAAATTTTGTCATTGACTCCAGTGGGTGAAGGACTGAGCCCATTTTTTTGTGATTATTGGGTTGGGAAGGATTTTGATGCCTGCTCTAGGCAAAGATGCTGCCTATTGTGGAAGGGGAATGATCCTAAATCTGGGGTGGGAAAGTGAGGAGAGAGAGTGCAGCAGTTCATGGTCGGTAATGGGTGGCCCCGTGGATGAATTAGGAGTATAGCCCAATAGAATTTATTTTGAGACCCTTCTTCTATGTTGTTGCAATTACCTTTTCTCTTGGTACCATTGCAGCCTGAAAACCTACTTTACACATCCAAAGAAAAGAATGCAGTTCTCAAGCTCACAGACTTTGGTTTTGCCAAAGAGACCACTGTACAGAATGCACTGCAGACGCCCTGTTACACTCCTTATTATGTGGGTGAGTCTTCTGGGAGGCCCTCCTCCACATGTATAATCATCCCAGTGAGTCTGAAGACCTCGGGAAAGCTCCCCATGCTGTGAAGGGCACCTCTTTTCTCCCACAGAGATGAAAAGGAGACACCCAGAATTTTAATTGAGGTCATACTTGGACACTAACCTAGTCCCAACACAGAGTTCAAGCCCTTCTGCGTGGGAAGGAGAGAGAAAACATAATGGCAAACTTGGCTATACAGAAATAATGTTGGCTTTTTCACTGTGGGTTGATGTGATTAAATCCATAATCCGAACCCAGCCTTCACAACCATTGGATGTTTTCTTGCAAAACTTTGCTTAGCATAAAAACATGGTGAGAGAAAACAGGGTAATTGATCTTCCCCCAACTATAAAGGTGCATTTTTAAAGTAGGAAAATGGAGAAATTGGTAATCCAAGAACAAAATTTAGTCTTGGCTGAAATGTTGCCTTACTTGCATCCAGCAGTGTGTACCAATGTACTGAATGTCTCATTGCACTGTACTTGTACTGATTCTAGGGTACAGCCACTGCAATCTTTAGGACAGTGATTTCCTCAAGATAGGATGAAAAGTCACTCTCCCTTTTGTATGGCTGAGTCAGTTTGCGCTCATAACCCCTCTTTGGGGAAGAGAAGGGATAATAAAAAGCCTTCACTATTTTGGCAGAGCTGGTCCCCTTTGCTATACATATGAAAGCCTATTGATATTTTTAATGGAGTAAGTATCTTCCTGGGGGGCTGGGCAAAATTCAAGTGATAATGGCAAAAACCATGTAAAGAAAAACAGCACTAGGAAAACAACATTGGGCTGTACCCACCATGCGTATGATCAGCACACTGACATGTTAAAGGAATTCATATCCACATATTTTAATGTCCTATATATTTGCACTTGCACAGGCTGACTTTTCCCATTCCATACCTCTATAAACCAGCATGAATTGCTCATATACTCAGAGAACCTTTTTCTTGCTAAGCAAACCTAAAAACAATTTGTTTCCCCTAAGAAAAAAACAGTTTTCCCCACCTCCCGAGCCCCTGATATCTTTTTTTCTCATTTTTGTACTTTTGTAAGAATTAGATGCGATGGAGTATAATAATTCTGGCTGTAACCAACCACAATCCAGGCAGGTGCAGTGCAAGACTTCCCCACATAGCTCTGTCAGTGCACTTCAGTTCCAATCTCTGCAATATGCACTCCTGTTTATTCCAATCCTGGATCCCCATAAAGTCCTGAGCTGCAGCACCCTCTGCTACTTTAGCTCAGGACTTCTCCTGAGCAGAGATTTGCCAATGAGGAATTGTGCAGTTTTTCAGATTGACACCCATACATGTGGAGCTCCATAGAGATCACACAGCAGTTTGTAAATAGAAAAGATAGCAGTGATACCCAATCGTTTATTTTTTCCTGCAACATATATTTGTTGTCATTTTATACTACTACTTGCTGTTTAGAGGTGAGGAAAATATCTGGCAATCAACTGTTTCTGATTTTTCCCTTCCTCAGCCCCGGAAGTCCTCGGTCCTGAGAAATATGACAAATCATGTGACATGTGGTCTCTTGGTGTCATCACATATATTCTGTAAGTATGAGATATGGGGACAGATAAATAAACAAGGGTAGGCCAGCTATTAGCAGACTCTCGACCCATATGCCTTGCCTACCTCCATCCCAGATACCATTGCACTAAATAATGGACTAGTCACTGGGATTTTACTCATCCCATCTTTGGAAGAATCATAGGCTGTATGACTTTATATGGGACAAAGGAATGTGGGGATTTCCTCGTTACAACCATTCAATGCACCTCTCTTATAGCCTGTGTGGGTTTCCTCCATTTTACTCCAACACCGGACAAGCCATTTCCCCAGGGATGAAAAGGAGAATTCGGATGGGGCAATATGGGTTTCCCAATCCAGAATGGTCTGAAGTATCAGAAGAAGGTAACTGAACTAGCCTGTGTCTCTGTTACTCACACATACACACTGGATGGTGGAGGGGTATGTGTTTACATTTCAGACTGTTTCTAAGGAGTCTTTCTTTTGTGATGTCCTTTAAATCAAGACTTTATAAAATGATACAGGGAAGGGCTAGGGATTGATGCATTTCCTGAGCAGTATGGAACGTAAATAACAGAAAACTTTTATTAAAGGGCACTTAGTGCTGGTGAGAGGTGTTAAACATCCCTGGAAACTGAAGACCTTAATCTATAAAACAGGTAACAGTGTGGTGCAAGGAGAGCTGCAGGGGAGAACTCAGACATTGGCCTCCTTATTGATATTGCCAACTTCTCAAAATAAATTTTGTGATGTGGGTGGACACTTATCATCCAGGTATTAGGCCAGGGGTCGGCAACCTTTCAGAAGTGCTGTGCCGAGTCTTCATTTATTCACTCTAATTTAAGGTTTCGCGTGCCAGTAATAAGTTTTAACGTTTTTAGAAGGTCTCTTTCTATAAGTCTATATTATATAACTAAACTATTGTATTTAAAGTAAACAAGGTTTTCAAAATGTTTAAGAAGCGTCATTTAAAATTAAATTAAAATGCTGATCTTACGCCATCAGCCTGCTCAGCTCGCTGCCAGCCTGGGGTTCTGTTCACTTAGGCCAGCAGCGGGCTGATCAGGGCTGCAGCCGGGACCCCAGACCTGGGGGGCGGGGAAAGTGTTTCAGGAGTCAGGGCAGATGGCTGGGGGAGGGGGTGCAGGGCAGAAGGCTGGGGTATGGGGGGGGTGTTCAGAGATCAGGGCAGAGGGCTGGGGAGGTGCAGGGCAGAAGGCTGGGTGTGTGTTGGGGTGTGGGGGGTTCAGGGCTGGAGGTGTGTGGGGGAGCAGAAGACTGGATGTGTGTTGGGATGGGGGGGGTTCAGGGCAGAGGGCTGGGGATGTTGGGGGTGCAGGGCAGAAGGCTGAGTGTGTGCGGGGTTCAAGGCAGAGGGCTGGGGGTGTCGGGGGTGCAAGGCAGAAGGCTGGGTGTGTGTTGGGGTGTGGGGGGTTCAGGGCAGAGCGCTGAAGGTGTGGGGGGTGCAGGGCAGAAGGCTGGGGTGCTGGGCTCGTGGGGGTGCTCCGAGCGGTTCATGGCAGGGGGCTGGAAGGGATATATGCCCTGTTCCACCCCCTTCCCCCAGGCTCCATCCCTACCTCTCTCTACGGAGCTGTGTGCACGCTGCCGCTCTTCCCCCTCCCCTTCGCTAGGGCCATCAGCTGATTGGCGCAGGGAAGGAGAGGAGGAGGGGCAGGAACCAAGCTTCTGCCTCCTGCCCCCGCAGGGGAGAGCAGTGGGCGCGGGGGCTGAGTGGGGCTGGGGGCCGGGACCGCGGCAGGGAGCTGCGTGCCACTCAAAATCAGCTCGCGTGCCATGTTTGGCACGCGTGCCGTAGGTTGCCGACCTCTGTATTAGGCTGAGGTCAACGATCTATTTCAGCTAAACTAGTGACCAAAGTCAGCTGTTGAGTGGTGACCTGGATGAATTAAAATCAGTGTGCTAGAAGTGAAAGGTTCTGATTCCCTGTTACTACACCAGTTTCCTAGACCACCTACTCTCACTTGCCAAACCATGTGTCAGGGAAATAAGTTCAGCTTCTGATCATACTTCTAATGATGGAATGGCTTGTTAGAAAAGAAGTGGGTTATACTGTGATAACACCCTTTAATGTGTACTTATTGAGTGAAAAGCAGATATCATCACTGTGTCACATTGTGAGATGTGGTACAGCTGTCCATTTTGGGATCTCATGGACATTCATGCGGAGTGGGCCACTGCACATTTAATGTGAAGGACGATGCATCAGTTGTATGTCCCCGGGTGAATGCTCATTCTCCCCTGGATTCTGTTCCTATCCTCTCCCAGGACAGCAGTTATTAAAACGCTAGAGAAAGGTGGAGAGAGGTAATTTATTTGGAAAACTTGTTTTCATATGGATGTGATTGAGGGTAGTTCCCTCCTAATTTGAACCTATTCAGCCCTCTCTACAAACCAAACTCAGCAATGGATCCCCTTGAACCAGTGCTGAAAACTGTGTAACAGCTAGTATGGATGGGACAAAACTGATTACAGAAAGAATGATACGCCAACAGAGCTGAGAACAATTTTGTCTGGTATATGCCGTGGTCATTAAAGGTTTAGATATTAAGTTGATGTAGAGCTACAGAAAACCCTGTGTTAGACAACAGCCAAGGTGTACGGTTTTCAACACTGGTCCACGGGACCCACTTCTGACACCTGTAGTCAGCAACAGGTTAGTTTCAGGGTGTAGACTGGCTCATAGAATCCCTAACCCTCTTGTCTCCTCTTCCTACTATCTTTCCTGTGTGCGTGTGTTTGTGTGTACATGTACTTATGTTCTCTCTCTGTCTCTCCCATCTCCTCTGCTTTTCAACATGAGAGCAGACACAGGTAGGTGTCTTGAGCTGTATACAATTACCCTTCTTAATTCTTGTTCTGAAGATTGTGCTGGATATAGCAGAATACAGTGTGCTATGTTGGTACTTGTCTTTCAGCCAAGCAGCTGATTCGTCACTTGCTTAAGACAGACCCGACTGAGAGAATGACGATTTCTCAGTTTATGAATCATCCTTGGATTAACGTGAGTCCTGCGTGATTTTTACAAAGGAGAGGGATGGATTCTTACATACAGAGCCTGAAATGCTGCTCTGCCTGGCACATGAAGGGAGAGCGTTGTTGTTATTACTCATTGTTAATTAGCAAAGACTCTACCCAGTGTGCTCTCTGTAAAAGGACACCTGTCTGCAAAGAGACAGTTCCTCATTGTGGTACCAGAGGACACACTTTACAGTTCTTGTGAGCAAGAACCAAGTACATCCCTACCTACTCTCAGCCAAGAGTTGCTACTGACTGTAGCATGCACCACCCTCCTCCCTTTAAAAAAAGCCATGGTACTTCATTGTTGCAGAACTTATGAAGAGCTATTATTAGAAGTCCCAGGCTTAGCTAAGTTGATATGAATTCAGAGCCTCATGCTAAGGGAATTCTCATCCTTGGCATAGATCTGAAAATGCCTGGGAAAGGGGAAGGATTTAACTGTAACCTATGAGAAAGCAACAGAGACTGGTATACATGATGGTGTTGAGGACACTAGTTCAAGTCTTGCTTTGTCACTTGTTTTTTTTTTCTCCCAAGTATTTGAGCAGATGTCTATATTTCATAAAGTAATATTTATTATCTCAAGCAGGAAGCAAATTCCTGCTCGGGTTCCAAGGTGCTATCAGGATGAATCAAGCACAGAGGCTTTTAGGATGCGATCTCTGGTCTGTAGGTGTCACTGAGAATGTTATAAATTTTCGACGTTCATGCCTAACACAGAGCTAGGTTCTCACTCCCATGAAAACAAACCCAAAGGAGACAGAATGCTTACAATGCACAATCCTTTCTCCCAGGGATGGCAGTTCTGAGGAACTTCCCTGTCTGTGCCCACCCCAGGAGGAAGAGACACAAACAGCAACATAACTTCATATAGTGTCTTATTTTATTGTAGTCATTGCTGAAGATAAGTCTGCGATGCCTTTCATCTGAAGATCTCAAAGCCCTTTACAAACATGAAGGAATGTAGCCTTATTAGCCCCCTGTGAATCAGCTGGGTGTCCTCATTTTGTGTTAGAAGCATGGATGAGGGCACTATCATTGCATCCCATGCATCTCGGGTGCAAGAGGATGTGGTTTGTCGTTTAGGAGGAGCATGTTGTCCTCCAGTCAGTTGGTATGGAAGTGGCAGTCAGCAAGCAGTAACTGTCAGCAGGTGAAGGCACTCAGCTCCTGCTCAGAGAAACTAAAATGCACTCCATGGTGCCAGTTTTCCATTCCCACCTCCCCAGCCTATCCTTGACAAATCATGCCTCGGTCAGCATGGAGTCTTTTTCCAGAGAAGGCATCAGCCATGCTTTTGGCTTCCTCTTGCCATATTAGCTAGAGCAGGATTTAATTTTATGGCACCCTGATCTGGGTGGCCTTTAGGCACTATTACAATATAAACATTAAATGATGATAACATGCACAGGGATCTCTTCACCCTTTGCTGAAATGCAGTCTGCTTTGGTATGGAATGCAACAGCAGGAGAATTCTGTGCCCAACTGAGTTTACAGTGTGAGCTGTAGACAGGCAAAATGTCATTACTCAGCTGGAATTTAGCAAGGAAATTGAGCTAACAACCCTACTCTACCAAAAAGATCTACAAGACCTTTCTTGACAAGAGATCATGGACCTCAGTCTTAAGTCTTATATGAAAGAGCATCTCAAGCAAAACAGTTGTTGGGGGCATTGAATATGTACTTACTCAAGATAATAAAACTATACATTTCTCTTCTGTAGCACCTTTCAGCCAAGTATCTAAATTATTTTCAGCCATTAATTTAGCCTCCCAACCTTTTCCAGTCAGTTATTTTGTACCTATTTTACATTTGGATGAATAATAATCCCTCACTCATATATAGCACTTTTCATCAGTAGATCTCAAAGTGCTTTACAAAAGGAGGTCATCATAATTGTTCTCATTTTACTTATGGGGAAACTGAGGCACAAAGCTTGGTTATTTGCCCAGCATCACACTGCAAATACTGAGCAGAGCTGGGAATAGAACTCAAGTGACCGAATTCCCAGTCACCTGTTCCAAACATTTGATTGTGTTTCCACTTGCCAATTCACCCAGACCTGACTTTTCCTGAAAGGTTTCCTATGGGAGTACTACTGTGTCCCTCCCTACATTTAAGTTCTGATGAGATCATAGCCAGTAGTACTATATGTGCAAAATGAAATTTCCCCTATCACAAATGCTAGAAGAAAAATAATGAACTGCTTTGAATGGGATACTTAATGAATGAACAGTTGTTAAAAACAAAGTATAATAAGAATACACAATATATGGTTTTTAAAAAAAACCTAGAAAAGAATAAAAAACAAATGAAATGCCAGACTGTGGCTTTTACATCCTCTATGCCTTGGTGATATTTTAGGGGGATAATAATACTTCTCTACCTTACAGGGTGAAAAAAGGATAAATGCATTTGATTGTTGGGCACTCAGATTCTAAGGTAATGGGAGGCCATTTAAGTAGCTTAGATAGGTCTTCTGCCTCACATACATTCATGAGAGTAAGTGATCATTTCACACAGCTAGCTTTGCAGAATGCTTCTTTCTGGTTTTATTTCTCTCCTTAGAAATCAATGGTGGTACCACCAACCCCTCTTCATACTGCACGGGTCCTGCAAGAGGATAAAGACCACTGGGATGAAGTGAAGGTCAGCCAAAGAACAGCTGCGTGAATTATTAGTTTTGTGGTTATTGGGGATTCTTCCCAGAATGGGGTTTGAGAAGGGGTGGAGAGGCCTTTCTTTCTTTGGAATGAAAGAAATCCAAACATGTTAATGTATGGAAATGCACATTATGGGCACCCAAACAACCTTAACTCTGCCCTGAGACACCATAAGGAAAAAGAGTGAAAAAGATCTAATTTGTCTTTTAAAAAAAATCATTTAAATCTAATCTGGGACTCCAAACACTGTTGTTCATTGATCATAACTGTATGGTTATTACATTGTCATTATAGGGCAGACTTAAGGTTGTTTGGATTCTCTAACTCTGTTTCCATACCTTAACATATTTCATTTCTTTTAAGGTTAAAATTATAAACATTTTATAATGTTTGGGATAATTGCAACATCCCTGTAATGTATTTTAACCTAAATTACTCAGACATTCTCTCAACTTTTAAACTACATTAAGATGGAGTTTTGTCTGCGAAATGAGTTAAGATAAGGCCAAGACTCACATATAAAATGTCATTAAAGGGATTGAGATGATAGTTTCATTTATGATTTTTCAGTCCCATGTCTCTATTTGATTGTATGTATTTTGTTCAGGCCTCTTGGATGTTCTCTGATCACTTGACCATTAGTCTGGTGCATTCTCTTGTAAATTTGAACTATTTTCTGTTTGCAAAATTCATTGACACTCACATAGGCAGCCTACATTGAGTAGGAGTAAGATTTTTGCTCCCATACCTTGTTAGCAGGTGATAACACTTTTAGTCTCTCCCAGGCAACAGAAAGGTCTAATTTATTATTGATTATAATATAACCTACAACAGGGCTCCATTCTGTCAGACAGTCACTCATCAGTAGGATGGAATGGCTGTCTTGCCTATGTCTGAGTTTTCACAATTGTTCAATGTGGTTTCAGGAAGAGATGACAAGTGCTTTGGCTACCATGAGAGTGGACTACGACCAAGTGAAAATCAAAGACTTGAAAACATCCAACAACCGCCTCCTCAACAAACGCCGCAAGAAACAGAAACAGGCAGGCACCTCCTCCGCAGCCCCAGGATGTAACAACCAATGAGACTAAAGGAGAGGAGGCTAAGGATTTGAGGGTTAAAATTAAAAGGAACAAATAAAAATGAGCAGGGTCAGCTCACCCTATACCACAAAGGGGCTGGCCTTGAGAAAAAGAGGAACCTGGCCTGCAAAGGGGGGGAAGTGTTAAAGACTACATCATTCTAGAACTTTTTCTGGGCTTTGCTTTTTAAGGGGGATTTGTTCTTGTCATATGATTTTTACATTTTGCCAGGGGTACCTAGCATTACCAGAAATTGTGGAATTTTGACACAGCTTTAGCTGTTTTGGGGCAGCAGAGGGTACAGGAGATCAAGTTTTAGGATACTGATGCACAAAGGTTTTAACCACAGCCTGACTTCTACTGTGATTTTAAGCTTGTGGAGGGGAAGACCAAAGTGTTCTGGTAGGAGAGGTTCAAGAGTTCGGGCAAGGGGAATGGAGTGAAACATCACTGCTCTCTTCACACAAGCAGCACAGTCTCAACTCTTGGTGTTGCTGGCGCATCTGAATCGCAGCTCATGTTAGCATTGGTTAGAACAGTGAGTGTTTTCCAGGTTTAACTCCTACAGCTGCACATCATCATCTGAATAGGGAATCACTGTCCTTGGTTTAGGAAAACCTTCCTGTGCAGCTAATGGATGGAGTAAGAGTTTCCTTCTTGCATTTCCTTATTCACACAGATCCTTAGTCTTATGTGAAATTCAGGTTTTGTAGCACTTTTCTAATTCAGTAGTTTGTTCATTTTCTACAATTACAATGATGCCATGTCTGTTCTATTGGCATATCCCTCTCTTGCATTTTTTGTTTTTGTTTTTTAAATCTATGGCAGTATTTTACATAAAGCTGTTTGTTTTTAATTAGGACTCAGAACATGTCATTAATCCTGCTGAGTCTGTGAACCTTCAATGAACACAACTGGATAACTATACACACCTCTGCTCTAAAAAGAGGTGTCTGAAGTCCACAAAGAAATGGAAAGGGTTGTTCTCTGTAGGAAATCCCATTATCTAACTTCATCCAGTCTAGTACATGCAAGTCTTATGCCTGATGTAAAATGCTTATTTCTGTTAGGTTTTACCTGCTGTGCTTTAACAAGCAAACTTTAAACCTTGGGGAGTATTTTGACCCATTCTGACACTAGAAAGTGTAAACCTATGTCAGCAATACTGCTGGATCCAGAGTCCCAACATGGATATGCACCCATTGTCTTTTTTTTCCTAACTCAAACTTCTGTTTTATGGTATTCTGGCTGTGGTTTGTTAATTTGTTCTTCTACTTTATGTTCAGATTGTTTCCTCTTACTGCATTACGGGTTTTATTTGAGGCGAACAAAACATCAGCAAGAATGTTGAGAGCTGTTTATGTGAAATTAAGTGCTTCCATTGGTGCAAATAAACACATTGTAACAAGGGAAATGAGGGGCTGAAAGGGTCAGACAAGAGGACAGCAGTGTACAGGAAGTAAAGCAATCCTGCCAAACAGAGTCTGGATCTTCCAATCTATCTGAAAGCCACACTGAACTTGTTACCTCTCCACTGAAGATTTGCTTGATGCTTCGACCTTACAGATGGGCTCTGGTCCCATGTAGGAAGCACTGGCTCTCCCTACAAACCATCCACTTTTCTTTGTGTAATCTTAGGATTTTACAAAATTATTTTAATAAATCATGATGTTCCAGCATTTCTTCCTACAGTAGTCCCTGTTTTCATTGAAACGTTGTGTGGTTTCATGATACAGTACCAGGTACAGGCATCTTTGAGGATTTTGGCAGGAAAGGAAAAGTTTAAAAAGGAAAAATACCACCTGCACTCAAAGGCTGGCCAGCTTATCTGAACATCTTTTTGCTCTCAAAGCTTTGTTTTTAAATCAGAAATCTCTGTAAATGCAAGCACTAAAGGGTTATTTCATGTTTTCAATCTAGCTACTCCCATGACCATAGTGTATCTCACATTAATTGATTTATCCTTTAGGCTCTGGTATAATAGGGAAACGTTACTCCCCATCTATAAAATGGGGATAATAAGGCAGAGAGCGATTAAGTGACATGCCCATGGTCACATGGATGGAGGTCTGTGTCAGAGCTAGGAATTGATCTCCTTAGTCCCAGTTTAGTGCCTTTACCACAAGACCATCTATCCTTCCTCCCAAGAGTTCATCTGTTTTCAGAGGGTAGCTACCACATCATACCAGCCATCTGAGTTTTACACCTCTTCAAGTTGGAATTCGTTCTCCCATATCCCAGCTAGTAGGGCAAGGAGTGCAAAGGATGTCTTTCTAGTAATCTGCCCGTTTTTGATTATATAGAAATATGACAGCCATCGTGGTCCCAGTGTTATTCATCCTCTGCAGTGGATTTCCCATCATCTAAAGGTTAAAAGTCTGAGCCGTTGGTCTCCTGCAAAACAGTGGCTCAGGTTTTCTCTTAACTTGTCAGTTCAAGCAGTCTGGAGCTCTTTAAGGCAGTGGTTCTCAACCAGGGGTACATGTACTACTGCGGGTATGTAGAGGTCTTCTGGGGGTACATCGACTCATCTAGATATTTGCCTAGTTTTATAACTGGCTACATAAAAAGCACTAACGAAGTCAGTACAAACTAAAATTTCATACAATGACTTGTTTATACCGCTCTATATACTGTACACTAAAATATAAGTACAATATTTATATTCCAATTGATTTTATAATTGTATAAAATGAGAACATAAGCAATTTTTCAGAAATAGTGTGCTGTGACACTTTTGTATGTTTGTCTGATTTTGTAAGCAAGTAGTTTTTAAGTGAGGTGAAACTTGAGGGTGTGCAAGACAAATCAGACTCCTTCAAGGAAGGGGTACAGTAGTCTGGAATGGTTGAGAGCCACTGCTTTAAGGGATGTGCTGAAGCATTGGTCATTTCTGATGGAGAACTCCAAAGTATACCAAGGGCCCAATTCATCACTACATTACCCCAAGTTTACAGCAGTGTAATTTCCTCAAAATCAATGGAGTTACGCCACTGGAAAACTGGAGTGACAAATTGGTGAGTCAGGCCCTCAGGTACTCAAATACCAGTCCCTGGACCGTGGAAGCTGTGACATATTATTTTTCTGACGAATGCCATCACATTCTGTTGTACCGTGACATCTAGGAATGGACTAAGTCAAACCACAAGGGGCAGCCCCAGGAAGATCTCCAAAGTACAGTGTGAAAATGGGGAGAGGGGGCATGAGGGAATATTTCTGCTTAACATCTTTTAATGAGGGACAGAGGAACATGTGAGGTAAATGCCATGTAATATATGTCAACCCTTCAAGCCCAAATGTGCTACAACTTCAGCCATGTAGGGGAAACTGGCTACAACATGGTTGTTACACAATCTGGTTCCATTTACAATATAAACAAGCTTTATTTTAACCTTGTTACTGAGCCACACCAAAGCCTTGGATACATCAAAGATTTCAGCAGAGTTTGAGCATGTGGTTAATGTGCCATCCTCACTGAAATATGCAAGTGTTTTGTAACTAAATCTGGGGATAATTATGTTGTAACCCTTCCCGCCCCCCCCCCCCCTCCACTACATGGCAAAAGATGTAGATTAGACAAAGCCTTGGAAAATGAAGGCTTTTAATTTCAAAGGTTTTTTTGTGGATGTGGAGCTACCTGCTGGTCCTTCGGCATCATTGCACTTGTTACAGCATTAAAAAGTGGTGAGTATTAAGAGTCTCAACATCAGTAAGAAGCAAGGATGGGAACATAGAACATCGAACAAAGTAAAACAAAATTGCTTTTAGTGGATAGCATCCACACCCTAAAGATTTTTGTAATGATACTGAAATGTTGCAACTGTTTGAAGCTCAGTGATTTTTTTTTTGGTGCCTACCTTAATGTAGGTTACTCTGCCATGGAAGAGGTTTGCAAGACAAGGCATGAATGGTGCTCTGTATTCTATGGATTCTCATGTTTCATAGGAGATCTTTTCCTTGTGGTCTTTAGCTCAGTTATACAAAATATCCATCACAACACTCTCACACATCATAAAGTGCTCCGATTATTAGCTATGGTACTTGGATCTTACCTCCATGAACCCTACCCCGACTCCCATGCAGTCCTCCCACTTGGTATAATAGCTTCTTTGGAACATACTGCTTGGGAGTCCAAATTTATCGCCTGTTTTTAAAGAGGATAGACTATTATAAAACTGATTCATTTGCATATTCATCAGTCACATTGATGAGGTGACACAGCCAGGAAGAGAAAGAAGTGAATGGCCAATAGGACAGGCTGCAAAGAAAACATAGATTAAAAAGGGGGGAAAAAATCTTTTAGGCAGAAGCTGAATAAGATCTGTATGCACAATTCCCTGCCCATTTCTTTTAATGATTGCTTATGGGCTGCCGCTTCCCTTGTGCATGTCTCCAGTCCATCTCTCTCCCTCTAGAGGGGGGGGGGAAGGGATAGCTCAGTGGTTTGAGCATTGGCCCGCTAAACCCAGGGTTGTGAGTTCAATCCTTGAGGGGGCTACTTGGGGATCTGGGGCAAAATCAGTACTTGGTCCTGCTAGTGAAGGCAGGGGGCTGGACTCAATGACCTTTCAAGGTCCCTTCCAGTTCTAGGAGATGGGATATCTCCATTAATTTCTAATTTCTATGCGCGCACTCTCTCACACACAGATACAGTAATTCCCTCCATCAGCTTTTCTCTGCCTGTATTACACATCTGACTACCTCCTTGTTTTTGATCAAATGTACATTGTGATGAACCTTTTCTGACACACTACATTTCAAAACCAATTTTAATTGTAAGCCATTGTTCTACTGCGGTGTCTTCTAATTGAGAAAACAAAAGCATGCAGTCTTGGGACTGCATGTCTTAACTCTTCATTAGCTGGGGTTTGGAAGCCCATTTATATTGCAGCTCCTCACTTGCCTCAACTTGGGGACAAGTAGGGTGCTACATACTCAGTTTGATCTAATTTCCTGTTCTCATTTCAATTAACTTGGGGTTTTTTGGCCAGTACATGACTAAATTCTGATTGTGAGGCTTTTTGAGAAGAGGGGTATTTGGTGGGATGGGGAGTTGGTGGTCTTGGAGGTACATTTGTGAAAACATTTTTTGCAATGTTTTGAAACATCTGTTAGGGGGTGCCGCTCTCACACCCACAATTAAACTATCCCAAGGACATTTTCCTGTCTCCACTGGGGGAAGAATTAATTCTTGAACTGAGAAGTTCATTCTCAAACTGTACATCACCCCTTCTACTTTTCTTCCAGACTCAGACCTGCAATCTGCCTCCCTTCCCTGTAATATAGGTTTGTTTCATTTTTGCCTCTGCATCTTCCTTCCCATGCCTTTGTCTCCTTGCACTTTGGCTATTGCAATTTCATCATGTAAAGCCTCCCTGTGTCCTGGTTTCCCAGCCACCATCATATGCTGCATACCCCCTGTATTTTTTCACAGGTGGAAGGAAGCATTGCCCCATCACTCCCCCACATACACACACCATTCCCTAACTCCGTGAATTCCCCATTCATGTCAAGATCCAGGTCAACTCCTGCCCCCTTTTTGCTAAAATCTCTATGAACTTGCTACCACTGACATCACAGACACCTCCCCTACCTACCAACCCCTGTTCATTCATTACTGCTCTTTCAGACTCCCTATAAACCAAAGTGGGGTGAAGAGAGAGAGGAAAAGAATAATTATGCACTGAGAAAATGGATCTAACTCCCTCAAAAAAACCCATACTTTTTTCCTCTGATCAGAACAAGGGTTTGCTTTCTCCTAAACTCTTGTTCTATCTCTCTTCAGCTTGCTATTTTTAGTGGTCTGGTCTGCTGGGCAGGCTCCTTGTTTAAGCTGCTGGAAGAAGAACCATCACAGGGTATCTGTCCTGTTAAGGAGAATCAGGCTCAACCTTGCCCATGACCTACCAGTTAACCCCCAGCTGATCCTGCTCTAATGTCTTAATTACCATTAGTGACCCCAGCTGTGAAAGGGTCAGGGAGGACTACATACAGATACAGGGAAAACTACATGCAGAAAGAGGAAAACTCAGTCAGAGGAAGGAGATCTAGGAGAGAGGTACAAGGGGAGTTTCCCCTCTCTAGGGAGGCTACAGGGATCAGGTCAAGCTTCTGTGGAAAGCCCTGAAATAGGGATTATAAGAAGCTGAGATGTCCCTGGCAGAAGCTGCTAGAGTCCCCAGGGAAGGAGGTCAGTGGGAAAATCTAGTAGGAAGATGTGCCTGTAGGTAAAAAGCCCTGGGGGATAGTGCTTAGGCAAAGGAGCAAATGTACTGAAACATTCCAGTTGAAACTGTAAGGTCAATTTCAGCTATTAAATAAATTGATGAAATGTGTTTTTCATTAGAAAGAAATTCACTTTCTGTGAATGAAATGCAGCCTTAATAATGAGATTGTCTTATACAGTGGGCTATTAAGAAAAGTTAATATGAGGTGGGGGAGGTGGAAATGTGTCATGATGAAAAGGGAGTGAGAATTGAAAAATGTCTAGTGTCATGAGTTCTGTGCTGTACCCCAGATATGCTTTATTTATCCTGTTTTAATGCAAATGCCTAGAGCTGCACAACTACAGCTGACTGGCTTGGTCATCCTGAGAATGCTCCCCCCTAGGATCTAAATGTATCCATAGCTGTGAACAATTAAGCAAGGAATTTGGAAGTCAAGGTTCAAAACTCAAGCAAGTGGAGGTTAACATGGTGTGATAGACCAAGACCAGTTGGGAACAACAGAGTAGCAGAAGGGAGATATACTGGCCACTGGATAAGTAGTTTTCTGTTCCCTGAGTGACAAGAGCAGGGGCTGCTCCAGGCCAATAGACCACCTGACTCCAATTAACCTGCTAAGAGTCAGGTGAGGCAGTTAAGCAGCTGACTCTAATTAAGGCCCCTCTGATGCTATAAAAGGGCTTACTCCAGTCAACCTAGGGGGAGCCAGAGGAGAGAAAGTGTGTGAGGGGAACTGGGAGCAAGAGTATGCAAGAAGCTGAGAGTGAGTAGGCGTACTGCTGGAGGATGGAGAAGTACAAGCATTATCAGATATCAGGAGGAAGGTCCAGTCATGAGGACAAAAAAGGTGTTGGGAGGAGGCCATGGGGAAGTAGCCCAGGGAGTTGTAGGTGTTGTGCAACTGTACCAGGAGGTACTCTAAACAGCTGCAGTTCACAGGGCCCTGGGCTGGAACCCGGAGTAGAGGGCGGGCCCGGGTTCCCCCCATACCTCCCAACTCCTGATCAAATACAGGAGGAATTGACCTGGACTATAGCTTCTACCAGAGGGGAAGGTCTCTGGACTGTTTCCTGACCCACAGGGTGAATCTGTGAAGCAAGCAAATCCGCCAATAAGTGCAGGACCTACCAAGGTAGAGGAGGAACTTTGTCACAATGGGTTCTATGGGCATCCTTATGTGGCATAGTTATAATTTCTTTAAATGGCATCTGTCTTGAGGAACAAGATTGAGAATTTAGAAAATGGATGGAGATGTAATAGCCACCGGAATACTGGCTTCCTTGAAGGAGCTAGGGATCTTCTTAAACCACTCCCCCCCCCCCCCCCCGCCCAAGAAATAGTACCCTGAGTCCTGAGGAACCTCATCAGGCAAAATCCTAATTAACTATGTGCAATGCTCTGTACATGCACACCTTGCTAATAGAAAAAGACCCCTGCACACATGTGGGTACATCCCTATCATGGCAAGTGATGTTATAAGCTCCTCTCCAGCAGAAATGTTCTGTATGGATAAATCTAACCTTATTTCCAAGCCTGCCCAGTAACTTCCAGATGCAGAGAACTTTTAGATCCATTCAAGAAATTACATGCCCACCTTGCATTCGTGCACTCAGCATTCCTCAAGAGTTTGGAATCTAACTGTACTAACCATTTCCAAATCCAAAAGTATACTCTAAACATATCAATGGAGGAAGATTATGGGGCAGTTGTATTATGAAGCACTATTGTTCTTTGGTGAAGTTTCCTTCTGTGAGTCTGTCTTATGTCTGGCTGAGACATTCCTTGGGGTCCCAATCCAGATGCCAGCGTCCTTGCCCAGTGCCATCCTGCTTGTCTTTACAATCTTTTGCTACCTAGCAGGAGAGATTTTTAATTTCTTTGTTGGTTTTTCCCCTTGTTTTTACTCTTGATACCTCATATTTTCAGATAGTTGGCTCTGCTGTGGTACCCTTTACATGCTCCAGTAGGGTAAATGGGCCATAAAGCCAACTTAGTTATCCAACTATGGATTCCCCTGGCATGAGGGAATCTCCAGGCACCATTGATGGCATTCCCCTCACCATATCCTGTGTTTTAGGGGTAGAGACAAACAAGGTGGGAGTGCTACTGCATTCCAGCAATCCCTGGCTGCTGGAATGGCACCTTGGAACTATAGTCGGTCAGGCAGAGAGAGTAGCCCTGAAACAGCTGTAAGTGTCAGCATGAGCCAATGTATCCCCTAGCTGACCAAAGGAGCGGTGGAACTCAAAGATGGTATAGGTACCTCTGCCCTGTCCCCTCCTGCCCCTACTAAGTCTGGAATGAAGCAAAGCTTTGTTAGTATTGTCTGTCAAGTGGATGGGGTATTATTTTTCATTATTACATTGGGCCATACAATTGAACTCCATAAAGTAACTGCCAATCATGGACTGTGTGGAGCATAAAGAATCCAAAAAGTGGAAGTTGCATGGTTTTATTATAGAATTGACTTGTGCTGAATTCCAATGTATTGAAGTTAATTACAAATGATTTTTGTTTCACAACCATTTCTGATCACTTTATTCATTAACAGGAATTATAGATGGTCCCTCCTTTTTTTTGTTGCATCAGTTTTATTCAGGTCCTTGCAATTAAATGGGATGGTTATTTGGACTATAATTGCTCTCCTGAAATTTCCTTGCTTACCGCTTTGAGAAGCTTGGAAAACGGTTCTCGGGAGACATTTCTTATTGCTTAGCTACTGAAACACCTGCTAAAACTGAGCTCTCTGGAAACCGAAAATTATTTAAATGTGAAAAGGATGGGTAGATCTGGAAAAGAAACTTCTTAAAACACTAACAGTAGAATAAAGTGTGTTGGTGGAGAAAGACTGGTGTGGGGGGGGACTCAGATTTTTAAATCTAAAATGTATTGCTTCACTAATGAATCAGGAAAATTCTGGTTTGGATATTAGCTGTTACCCCATCTCAGAGCAGTTCCTGAATTCAGAAGTAATTAAATCTCCCTAAAGACAAGTACAAAATGTATTCTACCTATTTCTGGAGAATTCTAATGCAAGGCTATGCCTTATGGATATGAATGAGTCATTTGAGTAAATACCTTCATTTATCTAATAGGCTCAATTTTTAGAGAAGCTGATAACTGAACAAATGCACTGTCCATGTGTTATCAGATACAGTCCCTCTCTCAGTTACTTGGCTGATCTCGCTCTTTGTTTTTAAAGAAAGATATATGATCAGGCAAAGTAGACCTTCCCTTTTTAATGATCCTTTGTCAATCTTACAAATTTCTGACCTGGATGAAGATTTATTTAGTTCCCCTCAAGCCTGAGACCTATTCCATGATGTCTCTTTATCTTTGTTTTGACTCAAGAGGCTGCCTGCCACTCCATCTCTTACAATCACGTAGGGCAGGGGAAAATATTATCAAGGGATTGTTGTCTGGCAGGAAACTTTCAAAATAGGATCCTATATTATGTGCAAAGCAGTGAGAAGGAAAAGCCCAAAATATCTAGGAATGGAAGGTGTATCCCTGTGCCATGCCAAACTCCTGAAACCTCCCCAGCATTTGCACACCAAGCCCAGAGACAATGGACAACTCTGCCAATTAAATCAGCCCAGTTAAAGCTCTGGGTACTGGGAGTGTGAGGGATGGTTCCTTTGTGGCAGTTTCCTCTGGGTCACCCTGAAAGAATATTGCTCCCAACAGCAACTGTCTTACTCTAAGAAACCCAAGATTGTGGGACACAAGGATTGGTTGCTTTCAGCTGCACAGTATTACCTATGATCCGTGGAGGCAGGGAGAGGTCAAGAAACAGTGAAAGCACAAGGCCTCTGTATGAAAGGTGCCGATGAGTGTCCCAGATCCATGGTTTTAGAGAGGTGGATCTATTTCAGGAGAGGACAAGCAGTTGCTAGAACACATCTATAAATCAGTAGAGCTGGTTGAAAACTTTATCAGAACAGTTTTCTGTCAGAAAGTGCTGCTTCATCAAAATGTTTCATAGGAACATGTCTACATCAGTGGAAAAGGTGTCATGATTTGAATGACAATAGAGTATTTTGTTTAACTTTATCATTTCAGTCTGACTTTCTCATTCTGTTTATTTGGACTTTCTTGTCCCGTTTAATTTCATTTTATTGTTGCATTTTGACTTGATGTGGAAAAATTTCATTTGAGGGATTGTGTAATGGGATTGTCCTGTCACATATTGCCAGGTGTCGTCTTTCACTGGATCTTACTGCACATTGCTTCCGACTATTTCAGCTGACCCATGTGATGTAATAGTATAAGCAGCAGCTCTCAGTTTAGTGCCAGGCTCAGCCTTTGAGTGAGGCTGTGATTGCATGACATCTTTGCTGAAAGGCAGCAATAATTGCCATCTATTGTGCATCTCTGCCCTTCCCTTCCCCCCAGGTGCTCTGGGCTCCTGTGAACAGGGCCGGCGCTTCCATTTATCTGACCTAGGCGGTCTCCTAGGGTGCCAGGATTTGGGGGGTGGCAATTGGGCAGCGGGGAGTCCTTCCGTGCTCCTGGTCTTTGGCGGCAATTCTGCGGCGGGTCCTTCACTCACTCCAGGACCCGCCTCTGAAGTGCCCCGAAGACCAGGAGCGCGGAAGGACACCCCCCCACCACAGAATTGCTGACGACGACCGGGAGCGCGGAAGGACCTCCTGCCTAGGGTGCCAAAAACCCTGGTGCTGCTCCGGTCTGTGAAACATGGTATTTTCAGTGGTTTCACCTCAGAAAGCCTGCCCCCGATCTGAAAGATTTAAAGAGGAAGTGGAAGCAGTTCAGGTAACACTCAGCAGTTGTCTGACTCTCAAATAATAAAAGTCTCTTTGTGCGCGTCCACTATAACTGACAGTGCTACATCTCCTGTTACTTCTAAGAACATAATGCCCATACTGGATTAGAGCAATGGTCCTTCTAACCCAGTATCTGGTCTTCTGATAGTGGCCAGCGCCAGATGCTTCAGAGAGAATGAATAGAACAGGGCAATTATTGAGTGATCCATCCCCTGTTGTCCAGGCCTATCATCTGGCAGTCAGAGGTTTAGGGACCCCCAGAACATTGGCTAATAGCCTTTGAATGTATCTAGTTCTCTTTTGAACCCAGTTATGCTTCTGGCCTTCACAACATCCCCTGGCAATGAGTTCCATAGGTTGACTGTGTGTGTATGAAGAGGTGGTTCCTTATGTTTGTTTTTAAACCTGATACCAGTTAATTTTATTGGGTGACCCCTGGTTCTTGTGTTATGTGAAGGTATAAATAACTTTCTCCACACCATTCATGATTTTATATACCTCTATCATATCACCTCTAATCGTCTCCTTTCTAAAATCGACAGTCCCAGTCCTTTTAATCTTTCCTTATATGAAAACTGTTCCATACTACTAATTTTTGTTGCTAATCTCTGTACTTTTTCCAATTCTAATATATCTTTGAGATAAGGCAACCAGAACTGCATGCAGTAGTCAAGGTATGGGTTTACCATGGATTTATATAGTGGCATTATGATATTTTCTGTCTATCCATTTCCTAATGGTTCCTACCATTCTGTGGGCTTTTTTGACTGCTGCTGCATGTTGAGCAAAGGTTTTCAGAGAACTATCCAGTAACTTCAAGATCTTCCTGAGTGATAACAGCTACTTTAGACTCCATCCTTTTGTATGTATAGTAGGGATTATGTTATGCATTACTTTGCACTTATCAACATTCTATATCATCTGCCACTGTGTTCCCAGTCACCCAGTTTTGTGGGATCCCTTTGGAACTCTTTCTAGTCAGCTTTGGATTTACCCCTCCTCCCCTGGGCGGCCCTGGTTAAGTGGGGCAATTTGCCCCGGGCCCCGCAGGGGCCCCCACAAGAATGTCGGAGGCTCCCCCCCAACCTCTGCCATCCCCCAGCGCCTCAGCGTGCTGCATCCAGCAGCGGCCCTGGACAGCGCTACAGCGGCAAGGCTCAGGCGGGGCCTGAGGTCCTCCCGCTCAGAGCCGCATGGTAAGGGGGCGGGGCTGTGAGCTCCAGCGGGCCGAACGGCAGGAGCTCCTGGACGCGGCTCACTGAGGCTGTGGGAGAGGTAGTAAGCGGCATGATAAGCCCCTCTGAGCTGGGCAACCCCCGACCCCATCCCCCGCCGCCCTGACCCCCAGGTCTGAGCCCAGTCCCTCTGAACCGGACACTTCCCTGACCCCATCCCCCCTGTGGTGGGGCGGCTGCCCCACCCCCATGCTAGAGGGGGCTGCAGCAAGCCAGGGGGGCTGTGCAGATGAACAGCCAATAGGAAGAGGGCTTATTGGGAGCCAATCAGGGCCCAGGTCAGCCCTATAAAAAGGCTGCTCAGGAAGGGAGCAGTTGGTCTGTCCCAGATCTTCATGGGGAAAGGTCAGTCTCCAGAGCTGGAAGACTAGCACCTGGGACAGCGCAGTGCTGGGCAGGCCCGGGGGAGCAGAAGGGAACTCCAGCCCAGTGTCAGCAACGCGGGTCCAGACATCAGTGAGGAAGAGATGGCGGACGGGACACCACCGGCAGAGGGCGCTCCCCATGAACTGAGCTAATTCCCAGAACAATCAGTGGGAGGTGCTGGATGGTGAGTCCCAACCTGTCACACCCCCACAGTCCTGACCCCCCAGCTCTGAGCCCAGTCCCTCTGAACCGGACACCCCCCTGACCCCATCCCCCCACAGCCCTGACGCCCAGCCCCTCTGAGCTGGACACCCCCCTAACTCCATCTCCTCCTCCTCCCAGCCTATCTGAGCCAGGCAACCCCCAACCCAGAGCCCAGCTCCCCACCCAGCCCTGGGCAACAGTAGCGCCACCCCCAGGCAGCGACAGCCCATTGGCACCAACCATCACCCAGCAACAGCCCATTATGTAATTGCAAATGTATACATACCATTAAAGCATTTAATGTTTTTAAATGTATTTTGTGTATTTTCAGATTAATTTTTTTAATGTATTTCACTGGTTAATTTTTACATTTCCAAATACATGTTACTATAGTATTGCAACATTTTTTTTTTATGGAAGGGGCCCCTGAAATTGCTTTGCCCCAGGCCCCCTGAATCTCCTGGGCGGCCCTGGACTTAACTATCTTGAATAACTTTGTATTGTCTGCAAATTTTTCCACCCCACTGTTTACTCCTTTTTTCAGACCATTTATAAATGTATTGACAGCACAGGTCCCAGTACAGATCCTTGGGGGACCTGCTATTTGTCTCTCCATTGTGAAAACTGACCACTTATCCCTGTCCTTCATTTCCTATCTTTTAATCAGTTACTGATCCATGAGAGGACCTTCCCTGTTATCTCATGACTGCTTACTTTGCTTTAAGAGCCTTTGGTGAGGGAACTTGTCAAAGGCTTTCTGAAAGTCCAAGTACCCTACATCCATTGGATCAGTGTAAGTGGAACTAGCAGATCCCAGCATGAGGCTGCCCAGAAGCTGCCATCTTCAATGGAACAGTTTAGGGTGGGAAAATGACCAGCTCTTGAGGCTTGGGCTTGCTCAGTAGAGAAGCTGTTGTGGATGCTCTGCACCATGCACCCCAGCAACTGCAGGGGGACCCAGTTTGCCAACAGTTCAGAGATGGGAGGGAACCCTGACATGATGGCAATGCAGTGGGATCATTTTGAACCAGAAGCACAGACGTTGGGATTTTAAAAGGACACATTTTTTCCTTTCAGCTGCTTGAAAACCAGGGAGTGTGGTGTTTGTGCGTTTTTTTTCTTTTTTCTTTCTAGCTCTCTGGTTAGGCTAGGCTAAGTGCAGGAGGGCTAGGATGACGGAAAGTGAGGTACAAAAGAAACTAGAATTAGCCAGACTGGAAGCTGAAGAGAGACAGAAAGAACATGAAAGACAAATGGTCTTAAAGCACTTGGAGTTGGACATGGAGGAGAAGAAGGAGGCAAAATGCTTAGAGGCAGAGGCAGCCAGGGAGGAGGCTGCCCATAAAAGAGCTCTGGAGTTAAGACAGAGATACAGGCCCAGATTTCAACCCAGAAGCATGAACTGGCTGTTGTGGAGTTGAAAAGATGGAACCCTTCAGCAGCTGGCTCCACTTCCCCAAAAATCCACAAATGGGAGCGACTATGTCCACAGTATGATGAATCCAGTGATGTTGCTGAATATTTCATCACCTTTGCGAGACTGTGCACCCTCCATGCAATTCCTGAAGATCACAAGATAACCACATTAGTAGCAAAATTGACTGGAAGAGCTCTGGACATAATCAACAAGATGCCTATTGAGGATGCTTCTGACTATGGTAAATTTAAGGATTTGGTTTTGAAACAATTTCAACTTACATGAAATTTACAGAGTAAAATTTCCAGCCCTTAAGAGAGGGGCTGGACTAATGTGGCTTATGTAAACCAGATGAAGGATCTGTTAGATAAGTGGGTCAAAGGAAGGGGTGTAACTAGCTTTGAAGGCATGTGTGATTTGGTTGTACAGGAGCAGTTCCTGACTGACCAATGATGATGTAAAACAGTGTTTATGGGATAAGAAAATGGACTCAGCAGAAAGTGTTGCTGCTTATGCTGATCAATGTGAGCAGTCCCAGACCGAGAGGCATGGCAAATCGGAACAAAGCAGGTGGAGGTAGCAGAGAGGAACAACCCAGGTCACAGTTTGAGTGGATACCAGAAGGGACACCCCAAGACCACACCATACCACCGGGGGCAGCCTAAGGCCCCACCTACACCCCAAGGAAAACCCCAGAAACCTTATCCCAGCAACCCACCTCGCCCCAGTGACCAGTCAGCTGGGCGATGTTTTAAATGTAATGAGCTGGGGCATGTAAAGGCCAACTGCCCTAAGAACCCCAACAGATTACAGTTCATTGCACCGGGGTCTCACCAAAGGTCCTCAGGCCCAGATGCCTCCCAGATACCCTCACAGTGAAGGGAAACTGAGAGTGTGGGTGGGAAGAAGGTTATCACGTGGAGGGACACTGGAGCACAGGTGTCAGCTATCCACCAATCTTTAGTGGACCCCAAATTCATCAACCCAGAGGCCCAAGTGACAATTCAACCCTTCAAGTCAAACTCTTTTGACTTGCCTACAGCCAGGTTGCCTGTCCAGTACAAGGGCTGGTCAGGAATGTGGACTTTTGCAGTCTATGATTATCCCCTTCCCATGCTGCTGGGGGAAGACTTGGCCAACCATGTGAAGCTAGCCAAGAAGGTGGGAATGGTCACCCACAGCCAGGCTAAACAAGCCTTCACACCTATCCCTGTTCCTGAGCTTTCTACAAGGGCCCCATCTGAGTTACCAGAGACTCAGACTGAGGTGGTGGAACCAGACCCCATGCCAACATCTGCAACAGCAGTAGTGGATCCAGTCAGAGACCCAGCCAGAACCAGTCCCGGAACTGGCAGAGCAATCAACACCAAAACCACTGCCAACACTGAATCCAATGCTTGCAACCCCGTCTATAACTCCAATGCCAGAGGGCACCACTGAGCCTGCCCTGGCAGCAGCAGATAAACCTATGCAAGAGGCTCAGCCGGAGCCTGAAATACAACAGTGCACCAGTGGAGAGCGGTTCAGTCAACAGAAACAGCCCCATCACCTACATTGCTTCCAGAGGGACCAACCCCAAGTCCACAATCCAGTGAGGAACTGATGTCTCTAGCATCAAGGAAACAGTTCCAGGCTGAGCAGGAAGCAGATGAAAGCCTCCAGGGGGCTTGGATGGCCGCACAGAGCAACTCACCACCTCTCAGCTCTTCTACTCGATCCCAGTTTGTTGTAGAAAGAGGACTTTTATACAAGGAAACTTTCTGTTGGGCACCAGGAAGACTGGCATCCTCAAAGACAGTTGATAGTTCCAACTAAGTACCAGGTAAAGCTCTTGAGCTTAGCCCACGATCATCCTAGTCACCATGCTGGGGTAAACAGGACCAAAGACCACTTGGAGAAGTCCTTCCACTGGGAGGGAATGGGCAAGGATGTTTCTACTTATGTCCATCATGTGAGGTGTGCCAAAGAGTGGGCAAAGCCCCTCTCCAGCCACTCCCCATAACTGAGGTTCTATTTCAGCAAGTAGCTCTGGATATTCTGGATCCTTTTCCAAAAGAGACTCCCAGAGGAAAGCAGTACATACTGACTTTCATGGATTTTTGCCACCCAATGGCCAGAAGCAGTAGCTCTAAGCAACACCAGGGCTAAAAGTGTGTGACAGACGTTTTTGCCAGGGTAGGTTGGCCCTCTGACATCCTTATGGATTCGGGAACTAATTTCCTGGCAGGGACCATGAAAAGCCTTTGGGAAGCTCATGGGTGTGAACCACTTGGTTGCCACCCCTTACCACCATCAAACAAATGGCCTGGTGGAGAAGTTTAATGGAACTTTGGGGGCCATGATACGTAAATGAGCACTCCAATGATTGGGACCTAGTGTTGCAGCACTTGCTCTTTGCGTACAGGGCTGTACCACATCCCAGTTTAGGGTTTTCACCATTTGAACTTGTGTATGGCCATGAGGTTAAGGGGTCATTACAGTTGGTGAAGCAGCAATGGGAGGGACTTACGCTTTCTCCAGGAACTAACATTCTGGACTTTGTAAACAACCTACAAAACACCCTCCAAAACTCTTTAGCCCTTACTAGAGAAAACCTAAAAGATGCTCAGGAAGAGCAAAAGGCCTGGTATGATAAACATGCCAGAGAGTGTTCCTTCAAAGTAGGGGACCAGGTCATGGTCTTGAAGGCACTCCAGGCCCATAAGATGGAAGCGTCGTGGAAAGGGCTATATACAGTTCAAGAGCTCCTGGGAGTACTAACTATCTCATAGCATCCCCCACCTAAAGTGTACCATGTTAATTCTCTAAAGCCCTTTTATTCCAGAGAATTAAAGGTTTGTCAGTTTACAGCCCAGGGAGGAAATGACACTTTCAAGCCACTCAGTGTCTACTATGAAGGAAAAAGTGACGGTGGCGTGGAAGAGGTGAACCTCTCAATGACTCTTGGACGTATGTAGTGACAGCAGATCAAGGATTCATAGATTATAGGACTGGAAGGGACCTCGAGAGGTCATCGAGTCCAGTCCCCTGCCCGCATGGCAGGACCAAATACTGTCTAGACCATCCCTGATAGACATTTATCTAACCTACTCTTAAATATCTCCAGAGACGGAGATTCCACAACTTCCCTAGGCAATTTGTTCCAGTGTTTAACCAACCTGACAGTTAGGAACTTTTTCCTAATGTACAACCTAGACCTCCCTTGCTGCAGTTTAAACCCATTGTTTCTGGTTCTATCCTTAGAGGCTAAGGTGAACAAGTTCTCTCCCTCCTCTTTATGACACCCTTTTAGATACCTGAAAACTGCTATCATGTCCCCTCTCAGTCTTCTCTTTTCCAAACTAAACAAACCCAATTCTTTCAGCCTTCCTTCATAGGTCATGTTCTCAAGACCTTTAATCATTCTTGTTGCTCTTCTTTGGACCCTTTCCAATTTCTCCACATCTTTTTTAAAATGCGGCGCCCAAAACTGGACACAATACTCCAGCTGAGGCCTAACCAGAGCAGAGTAGAGCGGAAGAATGACTTCTCGTGTCTTGCTCACAACACACCTGTTAATACATCCCAGAATCATGTTTGCTTTTTTTGCAACAGCATCACACTGTTGACTCATATTTAGCTTGTGGTCCACTATAACCCCTAGATCCCTTTCTGCCGTACTCCTACCTAGACAGTCTTTTCCCATTCTGTATGTGTGAAATTGATTTTTCCTTCCTAAGTGGAGCACTTTGCATTTGTCTTTGTTAAACTTCATCCTGTTTAACTCAGACCATTTCTCCAATTTGTCCAGATCATTTTGAATTATGACCCTGTCCTCCAAAGTAGTTGCAATCCCTCCCAGTTTGGTATCATCCGCAAACTTAATAAGCGTACTTTCTATGCCAATATCTCAGTCGTTGATGAAGATATTGAACAGAGCCGGTCCCAAAACAGACCCCTGCGGTACCCCACTCGTTACACCTTTCCAGCAGGATTGGGAACCATTAATAACAACTCTCTGAGTACGGTTATCCAGCCAGTTATGCACCCACCTTATAGTAGCCCCATCTAAATTGTATTTGCCTAGTTTATCGATAAGAATATCATGCGAGACCGTATCAAATGCCTTACTAAAGTCTAGGTATACCACATCCACCGCTTAGTTGTGCACTAGCTTCGCACCGATGTTCTCAGCCACCCCAGGACAGACTGAACGGGCATACCACTCCATTGACACAGGTAATGCTCGGCAATTAGAGCCCAAACTTACTGGGTGGCTCCTCAAGCCAAAACTGCTATAGAACGGGAGATCGAGGACCTGCTACAGATGGGTGTAATCCACCCCTCTAACAGTGCATGGGCATCCCCAGTGGTTCTAGTTCTCAAACCGTATGAGGAAATATGCTTTTTGCATGGACTACCATAAGCTAAATGCTGTGACTCACCCAGACAACTATCCAATGCCATGTACAGATGAACTATTGGAGAAACTGGGACGTGCCCAGTTCATCTCTACCTTAAACTTAAGCAAGGTGTACTGGCAAGTACCTCTAGATGAATCCACCAAGAAAAGGTCAGCCTTCATCACCCATAAGGGGCTGTATGAATTTAATGTGCTCCCTTGCGGGCTGCAAAATGCACCCGCCACCTTCCAGAAATGTGTAGATAGTCTCCTAGTGGGATTGGGAGAATCTGCAGTCGCTTATCTTGATGATGTGGCCATATTTTCTGATTCATGGGCAGAACACCTGGAGCATCTCCAGAAAGTCTTTGAGCGCATAAGGGAGGCAGGACTAACAGTTAAGGCTAAAAAGTGTCAAATAGGCCTAAACCGAGTGACTTACCTTGGACATCAGGTGGGTCAAGGAACTATCAACCCCCTACAGGCCAAAGTGGATGCTATCCAAAAGTGGCCTGTCCCAAAGTCAAAGAAACAGGTCCAATCCTTCTTAGGCTTGGCCGGATATTACAGACAATTTGTACTGCACTATAGCCAAATCACTGCCCCACTGACAGACCTGCCCAAAAAGAAACAGCCAAATGCAGTTCGGTGGACTGAAGTGTCAGCAGGCCTTTAACCAGCTTAAAGCGACACTCATGTCTGACCCTGTGCTAAGGGCCCCAGACTTTGACAAACCTTTCCTAGTAACCACAGATGCATCCGAGCGTTGTGTGGGAGCAGTTTTAATGCAGGAAGGACTTGCTCAAGAATTCCATCCTGTCGTGTTTCTCAGCAAAAAACTGTCTAAGTGGGAAAGCCACTGGTCAGTCACCAAAAAGGAATGTTATGCCATTATGTACAGTCTGGAAAAGCTATGCCCATATGTTTGGGGACGGCGTTTCCATCTGCAAACCGACCATGCTGCACTGAAGTGGCTTCGTACAGTCAAGGAAAATAACAAAAACTTCTTCGGTGGAGTTTAGCTCTTCAAGATTTTGATTTTGAAATACAACACATTTCAGGAGCTTCTAACAAAGGAGCTGATGCACTCTCCCGTGAAAGTTTCCCAAAAATCAACTAGTTAAAATAGTCCTCGAAATGTGAAAAATATTGTTAGTTTTTATATAATCAGTAGTATATCTAAAGGTGCATGTGTCTTCTTCACTCTGTTTTCTCCTAGAGCTCCAGGAAGAAATCACAGCCAGTGCGAAACAGGCCGTCCCCCACCATCTGTGATTTTGGGGGGCATATCATAAATGGATGGGTAACAACCCTTATTTATGCAGTAACATAACCTCCCTCTTGGCCAGAGGTACAGAATCACTTACCTGTAAGGGGTTAAGCAGTTCAATTAACCTAGTTGGCACCTGACCAGAAGGACCAATGGGAAAAGATACTTTCAAATTTTGGGGGGCATGGGAGAAGGTTTTGTTTGTGCTCTTTGTGTGTGCCCTCTTGGACAGAGAGGGGGACCAGGGCAGGAAAAAAAATCTCCTAAAAAGATCCTGAAATTATACATGTAAAATTACAGAAATTGTAAGTAATAGCAAGGAAATGCATTAGATTCTTTTGTTTTAGCTTATGAATTTTCCCTATGCTAAGAGGTAATTTTATTCCGGTTTTGTAACTGGGAAGCAGTCAGAGGGAAATCCTCTGGGTTTTAACTTTACAAGGTAAATGGAAAGACTTATCTTCCATCCTGATTTTGCAGGTGTGATTCTTCTTTACTTTTTAAGAACCTGATTGGGGTGTGTGTGTGCTAAATTTGTTAACCTAGCGGTTGGTATATTATTCTAAAGCCCCTCCTCCCACCCCCCAGAAAAGGTGGCGAAAGGGCTTGGGAGGATATGGGGGGAGGGAATAGGGCTCTAAGTGGCCCTTCCCTGAATGTTTGTTTAAATCACTTGGTGGTGGCAGCAATAACATCCAAGGACACAAAAAGGTATTTGTGCCTTGGGGAAGTTTTTAACCTAAACTGCTGGAATATAAGAGTAGGGGGTTTTTCATGCAGGTCTGCACATCTGTATCCCAGAGTTCAGAGTGGGGAGGGAACCCTGACACGCATCAACACTAATAATAAAGGTTTTGTGGCGCAACTTAGGCTTTCTCTTCTGTGCAGTCCCACTGCCTTTAAATTATGCCCACTAATGTCCCTGCAGTTCTATTGCCTTCAGTGAGTTTTCACAGATGTAACTGATTGGAACTTAGAACAAATGCTGATGATGATACACGTGAAGGAGTAGAACTCCTCTCATTTTCACTTAGCTAAGTTAGCTCTGCAGTGCAGGGAGGCAATAAACAAAGCAGATTACTGTACTAAGTGCATACTGTGATAAACTCAGGACAGACAGCTGCAAGGGGGTGGGTAGGAAACCGTCTCAGAAGGTTAAAAGGCCCTCCTCCCTATCAACTGAGGAGGGGTAACTACAGGTTAATCAGGTTCAGCTGAGAAGGGGTTACCAGAGAATCAATTAGGATCAGCTGAGAGGGAGTTACCTGAGGTCAATTAGGATCAGTTGATTCCAACTAAGGGCTGCCTGAAACCTTTTTAAACCCTCCCCTGTTGGGAGAAGAGGGGGAGAGAGAAAAGGAGTCATGCTGCCAGTAGGTTAGGAGCAGCAAGCCTCACCAGGAGGGGAGGCTGCATTCCCTCCCATAAGGGAGAAAAACAAGCCCAAAAGACTGGTGGAGAGGAGGAACGGACTTCCCCGTGCAACCAAGAGGGACTGTTTTACCCAAGCCTGTCTCACCCAGGCTAAAAGCAGCCAAGGCTAGTGAGACCGAGAAGGTGCCCTGACAGAATACAGAAAGCAAATATATTGAATAAAAAGCTTCATTTCAGAATGTGTGCTAAAATGTAAAAATTTGAAGTCCACATTCATTCTTGCTCTTCTAATATGTTCTCGGAGGGGGAGAATATACTAGATGTGGGGAAGTGAAAAGTTGGCTAGATATGTTGCATTTTGCTAGTAGTTCCTTTGCCAGGGCCGGCTCCAGGCACCAGCTTGTCAAGCAGGTGCTTGGGGCAGCCGCTCCAGAGAGGGGTGGCACATCCAAGTATTCGGCGGCAATTCAGCAGACGGTCCCTCACTCCTCCTGGGAGCGAAGGACCTCCTGCTGAATTGCCACTGCAGATCGCGATCGTGGCTTTTTTTTGTTTTGTTTTTGGCTGCTTGGGCAGCCAAAACCCTGGAGCCGGCCCTGTCCTTTGCAACTGCCTTTCTTGAGGAATGAATAGTAGGGGTGAGTGTTTCAAATCTTCTAGGATATTCATATTAATCAGACCAGTAGAATCTAGTCTTTTAAAAGACTTGCTAGGTCAGATAGGCCATCTTTCTGCCAATGCAAGATTGTTCTCCATTGTATTGAATGGTTTTCACCTCAGCTCTTCTGATAGTTACCCCCTAGCTCATTATACAAGATGTATCATCTCGTACTCCTTTGGAAACATGGTTTCAATAATTCCTCAGGATTTATTATGGTGGTGACACAGCAGCTCCATAGTAAGAGATTTGTACTTTTATTGGGAATTAAACCTCTTCGTTATGCATAGTTTCTACTCCCCAAAGTTACAGCATTTACTCTGACTACAGAATGAATTTTCTGGAAATTTACGAGTAAATCTGTTAATCAGGCTATAAGCATTAAAAGTGATCGCTTAGAAGAAAAAGGGAAAAAAATAATTTTTTGAATAGTCTCCAGGTTATTAAGATTATTACTGTGCCTACTTAGTCATAATCATTTTCAGTATGCAGATGTTTATCAAATTTGTCATAAAATATATTTAACGATGACTACCGGGGCTATACAACTGACTTTTTGTACTGCTCACTTGTGTTTGGAGAAGAGGTTATATAATATATTTTTACAGGCTGTTTCCTAAAAGGAAGCTGACAGTAAAGGAGTGTCTTGCAGCTCATCTAAGTGGATCTTCAGCAGTCTACTTTCTGAGCAATATCCAAAGAACCTTCTTGTCTCAAACTTCCTCATCCTTTGTAAATCTTCTAGGAGGGAAACTGCCCTTCTGCTGGCTTCCTATGATACTCAGGTGAAGAGCTTCGCTTCTGTTCATTACCTAAGGAGCTCTTCTAGAGAATTTGGAAAGAGCCGTTGCCTATTGCACCACTCCTCTGAACAGTATCTCATGCAATCCAATGCCTTCCACTACTGCTACCACCCCTCCCACTCCTCTGCCTCATCTAGTGTACTTGTAAACTATAAGCACATTACATTTTAACATATAAAAGTTATACTTGCAAAATATGTTGGCGTAAGTGTTTATCATTCATAAGAAGAAAACTGGCTGAAGCAGTGGACATGTAGCAATGGGGATGGCAAAAGATGTCTACTTAGCTCTGAGAGCATAGGATGGAGACAAATAGAGGGTTCCATGGTATAAACCAGGGTTCGGCAACCTTTCAGCAGCGGTGTGCCGAGTCTTCATTTATTCACTCTAATTTAAGGTTTTACATGCCAGTAATACATTTTAATGTTTTTAGAAGGTCTTTTTCTATAAGTCTATAATATATAACTAAACTATTGCTGTATGTAAAGTAAATAAGGTTTTTTAAATGTTTAAGAAGCTTCATTTAAAATTAAATTAAAAGGCAGAGCCCCCTAGTGGCCAGGACCTGGGCACTGAAAATCAGTTCGCGTGCTGCCTTTGGTACCTGTGCCATAGGTTACCTACCCCGGTATAAACACTTAAGAGTTGGTAGGGTAAAAAAAATTGTATCCACTTTTCACATTCGGTGGAGAAAGCTTTAAATAACACCCCCAGTACCAATCTTGACTTGGACTATAGCCAGGGAAGACTGAAGTGATGCTGATGGAAGGGGGAAACACTGTGTCCCCTGCTCCCACACTTACACGTGTAAAATTAAGTTAATGATATTTTGTATGGAAATTTGTTTGTCTAGTTTCTCATGCCAATACACCCACGAGACTACAAGGAATCATAAGTTAAGACAACATAAGAACCTAGTGCAGTACCCTTCTCCAAGCACAAGAAGACATTCAACCACACCATGCCCCCCACAATTTCTCTAATATGTTGAAGAACTGACAGCTACAGTATAGCTTGTGACATATATATCTTGCATATTAATATTCTTTTAAGTTGCAAAGTCTAACACATTAAAGTTAGAAAATTCCTGTTTTATGGCTATCTATATAAATTTGCCCCCATACCAGGTGCAGCCTGTGTCCTGAACTAGGCAGGGATCTTTTGGGGGAAAAAAATAGTATGTGATCATCCAATGCAATGACTATACTGTAATACATAGAAATGAGGGCAGTATTAAAGTTTCACAGACAACTGTAGATCTGGCCCTTCCTAGTACGTGTTCTTGACTTTGCAACCTATATAATGTTGTTTTAATATTTTTTTATGTAATTTCCTAAGGGTTTTTTTAATGGACAAGAATAAAAACAAGTTCTACTTTTACACAACTGTAACAGCCTCCCCATCATGCATCATCAGCAGAGCTTGAACCCTGCATGTTCAACATTGCAACAGAGACTGCTACCAAATGAGCAACAGAACTAAATATGTTATCTAATAGAGAAGGCTATTATTCCAGGGCATGGGCCATCCCACCCTGTGTGCGCTTGCTCTCCTTCACTCTGGACTTGGGAGAGCTCCTGCCCCATGCGGTACCTTCAGAGATGGGGAGAGGCTGCTGGCATCATGTGATGGGTCTGTGGGATGGTTGTGGGGTAACTGGCCTAGCTATTTTTCCCCACTACTCTTTGGAAGTGAGGGAGTGCCACCTCTATGGAGTGCCCTAAGAAATGGGGGATGTGCTGCTGGGGTGAAACAGCATGCTTAGTCTGTGGGGATGGGGTGGAGAGAGAAGTCTGGCCCATTTCCTTCTGTAGGTGGTGCCCCAGGGGAAACATAAGCCACTGTGACCATGTGAGGGGAGTCCAGCCTGGCTATCTTCCCACTCTGCCTACAGTTACTCTGGCAGTCCCCAGCTGTTCCAAACATAGTCTCATCCGCTGCTGTTGTAGTGGTACAAACCCAGTGTTCAGATGTCTGCACATTTAGTCATTATTTGGGTAGGCTGCCAAAATTTTGCCGAAGAAGAAAAGTGGGAGAAGGAAAATGGCCATTTTTAATGATTTCTATTTCAGGAAAAGCTGAACAGAATTGTATTGAACAAAGAAAAGACACTTTCCTAGACTAAGGGCATTCCCTCTACCAAATATGAAAGGTCTGCTTGTAAACAATAGAAGTATGAGAGTTTATAAAAGAAAAGGTCACAAGAATCTTTTATAACAAAGGGTTGGGCAAGTAGCAGTTTCTTGGATAATACATATATGATTGTTAAACAGTGTAATGTAAATTTTAAGAAGGTGTATGGTTTTGTTCAATAAGCTAATAGGTGTATAAAAAGTTTAAATATATAGTAAGAGTTTCTGGCTTGAGGTAAAAATCCCAAATATGTAATTTTGCCCTTTTTCCCCCCCTCACCCCATTTACTTTATGGAATGTGAAAGGACAGTTACCTGTTCCATAACTGACGTTCTTAGAGATGTGTTGCTCCTGTCTATTCCACAGTAGGTGTGCGTGCTCGCCACATGCAGCGGTGCCGGAAGTTTTTCCCTTAGCAGTACCCATACTGGGGGAGCACTGCGGCGACCCCTGGAGTGGCGCCTGTATATCGCGCTATAAGGGGAGCCACAGGCTCCCCTCACCCTCAGTTCCTTCTTGCCGGACAACTCCGACAGAGGGGAAGGAGGGTGGGGTGTGGAATAGACAGGAGCAACCCATCTCGAAGAATGCCAGATACGGAACAGGTAACTGTCCTTTCTTCTTCTCATAGACTTTAAGGTCAGAAGGGACCATTATGATCATCTAGTCTGACCTCCTGCACAACGCAGGCCACAGAATCTCACCCACCCACTCCTGTAACAAACCCCTAACCTATACCTGAGTTATTGGAGTCCTCAAATCGTGGTTTAAAGACCAGCAAGTGACCCGTGCCCCATGTTGCAGAGGAAGGTGAAAAACCTCCAGGGCCTCTGCCAATCTGCCCTGGAGGAAAATTCCTTCCCGACCCAAATATGGCAATCAGTTAAACCCTGAGCATGTGGGTAAGACTCACCAGCCAGCACCCAGGAAAGAATTCTCTGTAGTAACTCAGATCCCACCGCATCTAACATTCCATCACAGACCATTGGACATATTTACCTGCTAATAATCGAGATCAATTAATTGCCAAAATTAGGCTATCCCATCATACCATCCCCTCCATAAACTTATCAAGCTTAGTCTTGAAGCCAGATATGTCTTTTGCCCCCCCTTTTCCCCTTGGAAGGCTGTTTCAGAACTTCACTCCTCTAATGGTTAGAAACCTTGGTCTAATTTGAAGTCTAACCTTCCTAATGTCCAGTTTATATCCATTTGTTCTTGTGTCCACATCGGTACTAAGCTTAAATAATTCCTCTCCCTCCCTGATATTTATCCCTCTGATATATTTATAAAGAGCAATCATATCTCCCCTCAGCCTTCTTTTGGTTAGGCTAAACAAGCCAAGCTCTTTGAGTTTCCTTTCATAAGACAGGTTTTCCATTCCTCGGATCATCCTAGTAGCCCTTCTCTGTACCTGTTCCAGTTTGAATTCATCCTTCTTAAACATGGGAGACCAGAACTGCACACAATATTCCAGATGAGGTCTCACCAGTGCCTTGTATAACGGTACTAACACTTCCTTATCTTTACTGGAAATACCTCGCCTGATGCATCCCAAGACCGCATTAGCTTTTTTCACGGCCATATCACATTGGCGGCTCATAGTCATCCTGTGATCAACCAATACTCCGAGCTCCTTCTCCTCCTCTGTTACTTCCAACTGATGTGTCCCCAGCTTATAACCAAAATTCTTGTTATTAATCCCTAAATGCATGACCTTGCACTTTTCACTATTAAATTTCATCCTATTACTATTACTCCAGTTTACAAGGTCATCCAGATCTTCCTGTATGATATCCCAGTCCTTCTCTGTATTAGCAATACCTCCCAGCTTTGTGTCATCCGCAAACTTTATTAGCACATTCCCACTTTTTGTGCCAAGGTCAGTAATAAAAAGATTAAATAAGATTGGTCCCAAAACCGATTCCTGAGGAACTCCACTAGTAACCTCCTTCCAGCCTGACAGTTCACCTTTCAGTATGACCCGTTGTAGTCTCCCCTTTAACCAGTTCCTTATGCACCTTTCAATTTTCATATTGATCCCCCATCTTTTCCAATGTAGCTAATAATGTGGAACCGTATCAAATGCCTTACTGAAAACAAGGTAAATTAGATCCACTGTGTTTCCTTTGTCTAAAAAATCTGTTACCTTCTCAAAGAAGGAGATCAGGTTGGTTTGGCACGATCTACCTTTTGTAAAACCATGTTGTATTTTGTCCCAATTACCATTGACCTCAATGTCCTTAACTACTTTCACCTTCAAAATTTTTCCAAAACCTGGCATACTACAGATGTCAAACTAGTTACTCGGAACACTTTTTTTCCCTTTCTTAAAAATAGGAACTATGTTAGCAATTCTCGAGTTATATGGTACAACCCCTGAGTTTACTGATTCATTAAAAATTCTTGCTAATGGGCTTGCAATTTCATGTGCCAGTTCCTTTAATATTCTTGGATGAAGATTATCTGGGCCCCCGATTTAGTCCCATTAAGCTGTTCAAGTTTGGCTTCTATCTCGGATGTGGTAATATCTACCTCCATATCCTCATTCCCATTTGTCATCCTACCATTATCCCTAAGCTCCTCATTAGCCTGATTGAAGACTGAGGAAAAGTATTTGTTTAGATTTTGGGCCAGGCCTAGATTATCCTTAACCTCCACTCCATCCTCAGTGTTTAGCAGTCCCACTTCTTCTTTCTTTGTTTTCTTCTTATTTATATGGCTATAGAACCTTTTACTATTGGTTTTAATTCCCTTTGCAAGGTCCAATTCTACATGGCTTTTGGCCTTTCTCACTTTATCCCTAAATGTTCTGACCTCAATAAGGTAGCTTTCTTTGCTAATCCCTCCCATCTTCCACTCCTTGTAGGCCTTCTGCTTTTTCTTAATCACCTCTCTAAGATGCTTGGTCTACAACTCCTGCCTATGAATTTTTTCCCCTTTCTTGGGATGCAGGCTTCTGATAGTTTCTGCAACTTTGACTTGAAGTAATTCCAGGCCTCCTCCACCTTTAGATCCACAAGTTTTCAGTCCAATCCATTTCCCTAACTAATTTCCTTAATTCTTTAAAGTTAGCCCTTTTAAAATAAAAAACCCTAGTCCCAGATCTATTTTTGTTTATCCTTCCATCTAATTTGAACTGAATTAGCTCATGATCACTAGAACCAAGGTTGTCCCCTACAACCATTTCTTCTGTGAGGTCCTCACTACTCACCAAAACCAAATCTAAAATGGCATCCCCTCTTGTTGGTTCTTCAACTACTTGGTGAAGGAATCCATCAGCTATCGCATTCAGGAAAATCTGAGCCCTATTATTATTACTAGCACTTGTCCTCCAGTCTATATCTGGGAAGTTAGTCTCCCATGATCACACAATTCCCATTAGTGTTTACTTCATTAAAAACATTAAAGAGGTCTCTATCCATATCCAAATCGGATCCCGGCAGTCTGTAGCACACCCCAAGCACTATCTCAGGGGAGGCTCTAGTAGCTTTCTTTCCCAATGTGATTTTTGCCCAGACAGACTCCGTCTTATCCATTCCATCACTTCTTATTTCTTTACAGTCTACCTCATCATTGATATACAATGCCACTCCACCACCTTTGCCTTTATTTCTGTCTTTCCTAAACAGCACATACCCTTCAATACCTGTACTCCAGTCATGACTACTATTCCACCATGTTTCTGTTATCCCCATAATATCTGGTTTCACTTCCTGGACCAGTAGCTCTAGTTCCTCCATTTTGTTACCTAGGCTCCTCGCATTAGTGTACAAACATCTTAATTTTTGCCATTTGGCTTCACTGACATTCTTTACCTGATTAGGCACAGACATTCTACCACCAGTATCACCTAATAGACTGGTATCTTCACTATCCTTCCACCTTATGTCCATTCTCATACCCATGGCTGTATCCTTTCTTACTTTGTTTTCTTCCTTCTCAATGTTAAATTCTGGTGTCGAGATTATCTGGACATCTCCTAACCATCTCTTCCAAATTCCTAGTTTAAAGCTCTCTTAACCAGTTGTGTCAGCCTCCATCCTAGAAGTCTATTTCCCTCCTTACTCAGGTGAAGTCCATCCCGAGAGAACAGTCCTCTGTCCATGAATGCTTCCCAGTGGCCATACATCCCACAGCACTCCTTATAGCACCACTGCCTGAGCCATCTGTTGATCGCCATAATCTTGTCACACCTTCGTTGCCCTTCTTTAGGAACAGGCAGAATCCCACTGAAGATCACCTGAGCCTCAATTTCCTTAAGCATCTTCCCCAGCCTGGCATAGTCTCCCTTGATACGTTCCAGCGAGAATCTAGCCGTATTATTTGTCCACATGAAGGACAATCAGCGGATTCTTTCCCGCTCCCATTAGGATCCTTTTCAGCCTAAGGTCCACATCCCGTATCTTAGCACCCGGCAGACAGCACACCCTTCTGTTCTCCGGATCAGCTCTAGTTACAGGCCTGTCTATTCTTCTCAGTAAGGAGTCCCCAATCACGTAGACCTTCCTTTTACTGGTGATGGTGCGATTCTCCGGTCTATCCCCTGCTCCCTCTGGCTGCAAATCCTCTCAATTGCAATCCTCCGCAATCCATCCCGTATCCTCCTGGGGCTCATATTTGGTGGTGTTATCTCCATTGACTCTTCCCCTCTTCCTATAGGACTACTGTTCTTCTCTTCTTCCTTGCCCTCTCACCTTCAGCGACCACCTGCTGTGCCCCTTCTTCATTTTCCAACTCCACAAACCTGTTCCTGAGCTCTATTTCTCCTTCACTAGTCCATCTTTTCCTCTGCCAGGTTCTCTTAGTCACATGCTTCCACTTTCCTCACCCAGCAGTCTCCCCTCAGAGTTCTTTGGTCCTGCTTCCATCTGCAAGTCTGAGCTTTTTCCTTCAGCCTCCTCATGTCTTTGCTCCATCATCTGCTCGAACCCCCTTCTAAACTCTACCAGAGTTTCCACCTGCATCTCCAATCCTCGGATCTTTTCTTCCACCAGCTCTATCAGGCGGCACTTCATGCAAACAAAACTCTTTTCAGCTATCCCCCTCCAGGATCATGTACATGCCACATCCAGTCATCCTCATTGTGTCTTCCACTGCTGCCTCCGTATTGGTCATAGCCTTCCCACCTAAAACCTGTTATTCCGGGAAACACAAACCAAACCACCAACACCCACAGCAAAACAAACCCCCAATGGGCACCAAAACACCAGCAGAACACCACCCCCTCCCTTCACTAGCCTGTCTATTCCTTTGCCTAGCTCTGTTAATCTCCCCCGCAAACTGCCACTGAAACTCCCCTGTTTACAGCTCTGTTTGCTGGCTCCTGTGCCGCTGCAGCTGTCTATGCCACTGCCTGACTGGCTGGCTACCTTTTATAGGACCCCTTTGAGTGATTGCTCCTGTGTATTCCACAGTAGGTAATTCCAACCAATATCTGTTGGAGGTGGGTAGGAGTTCACAATAGTTCGGGACGAAGTACCGCCCTGCCAAACCCGGCATCATCCCTAGACTGGGAGACAATCATGTAATGTGAAGTAAATGTGTGAACTGAGGCCCACGTGGCCACCCTACAGCTGTCCTGGATGGGGACATGGGCGACGTAGGCAGCTGATGGGGCCCTAGCCCTCGTAGAGTGTGCCCTGATGATCGGTGGTGGGGGAATCCCTGCCAGGTCATAGCATGTGTGTATGCACAAGGTGATCCAGTGGGAGAGTCACTGGGTGGAGATAGGCTGCCCCTTTGCCTGCTTGGCAGAGGCAATAAAGAGTTGAGAGGATTTCCAGAACGGCTTAGTCTGACCCAGATAAAAAGCCAACGCCCTATGCACATCGAGCGTGTGGAGGCGGCGTTCCTCGTTAGAGGAGCGGGGCTTAGGACAGAGCATGGGGAGAAAGATGCTCTGCTCCATATGGAAGGCGGAGGAACGCCGGCTGTGGGCGGAGCTGGACTTTATCCCTATGGAAAAACACATAGGGGGGTTCTGAGGTTAAGGCCCTGAGTTCCGAGACATGTTGGACTGATGTGATCACCCCGAGGAAGGCCACCTTCCACAAGAGGTGTGACCAGGAACACATGGCCAGGGGTTTGAAGGGGGGGTCCTGTGAGACAGGACAAGACCAGGTTGAAGTCCCATTGTGGCACGGGGGGCCTAGCGTGTGGGAACAAATGGTCAAGGCCCTTCTGGAAATGGGAGGTCATTGAGTGCGAGAAGACCGAGTGCCTCTGCACCGGCGGGTGAAAGGCTGATATGGCCGCGAGGTGCACCCTAACTGAAGCAGGTGCCAGACCCTGGGCCCTAAGGGATAAAAGGTAGTCCAGGACAAACTGGAGAGGTGCGGCGGAGTGGGAGACTCTCCGCTCAGTCACCCTCCTGGCGATTCTGGACCACTTCGCCACATATGTCCAACACGTGGACAGCTTTCTGTTTTCCAGGAGGACTCGCCTTACCTGCTCTGAACACCTGTTCTCCTCCTCATTCAGCCACGGAGCAGCCACGCTGTCAGGTGGAGCGCGGCCAGATTGGAATGGAGGAGGCGCCCCCCTCCCCCGGGAGAGGAGGTCTGGGCGGAGCGGTAGAGCCCTCAGGGGGCCGTCGAGGCGTAGGAGAGGCCCGTACCAGTAACGCTGGGGCTATGACAATGACTCTCACCTTGTCCACTTTCACCTTCTGAAGGACCTTGGCAATGAGGGGGAACAGGGGAAAGGCATAGAGGAGCTGGCCCGACCAGCTCAGGAGGAATGCATCGGAAATCGCACCTCCCTCCCCCTCCCCTGGAGCAGAACCGGGGGCAATGCCGGTTCTGACAGGTTGCAAACAGGTCAATCTGGGGAGCTCCCCACTCTCGGAAGAGCCGGTGAGCGACCTCCGAGTGGAGCGACCACTCATACTGGGGGGAAAAGACCCTGCTGAGGCGGTCCGCTTGCATACTGCGGACGACCGGGAGGTGAGCCACCCTCAGGGAGATAGCGTGGGCTATACAGAACTCCCATAGGTTCAGGGCTTCCTGGCAGAGGGCTAGGGAGCGAGTCCTGCCTTGCCTGTTGATATAGTATATGGCGGCGGTGCTGTCCGTGAGGACTCTGTCCACCCTGCCACGGAGGTGCATGAGGAAAGCCACGCACGCCAATCGTATCGCCCTGAGTTCCTTGACATTTATGTGCAGGGACAAGTCCAGGGTCGACCATGTTCCTTCGGTTTGCACGTCTCCCATGTGCGCTCCACAGCCGAGGTCCCAAGCATCGGACATCAGGTCTATAGACGGGTTGGCCTCCCTGAAGGAAACCCCTTGCAGCATATTGCTCGGGCAGGACCACCATAGAAGGGAACTCAGTATCAGGGACAGAACCGTGAGCATTTTGTCCAGACCGTCCCGAGCTTGGGAGAATTGGGAGGCCAGCCATATCTGGAGGGGCCTCAAACGGAGTCTGGCATGGTGGACCACGTAAGTGCACGCCGCCATGTGTCCCAGAATCTGAAGACATGCCTTTGCCGTGGTCACCAGGAAGGCCGTGACCGAGGCGATGAGATCCCTTAGAGTCTCAAACTCTGTCCAGCGGGATAGAGGCTGTGGCCCTCGAGGAGTCAGCAGGGCCCCAATGAACTCTATGCGCTGAACGGGTACTAATGTTGATTTGGTCTCGTTCATGACAAGGCCTACATCGGCGCATGTCGACTGGAGCAGCTCCACATGGGACTCCACTTTGAAACGAGACTCTCCCTTGAGGAGCCAGTCGTCCAGGTAAGGGAAGATTTGTACCCCCTCCCGCCTGAGGTAGGCTGCCGCCACGGACATACATTTTGTGAAAACTCTGGGAGCCGTGGATAGGCCAAAGGGGAGGACCGCAAACTGGTAGTGGTCCATCCACACCATGAATCGGAGGAAGCACCTGTGCCCCTTGAAAATATAGATGTGAAAATATGCATCCTGAAGGTCCAGGGCTGCGTACCAGTCCCCCGGGACCAGGGAGGGGATAAAAGAAGCCAGGGACACCATGCGGAACTTGGAACGGGTTAGGAACCTGTTCAGGTCGCGCAGGTTCAGAATGGGCCTGAGACCCCCTTTCGCCTTCAGGATCAGGAAGTATTGGGAGTAGAACCCTTTGCCCTGGAACTCTACCGTTCCACCGCCCCCAGGTGAAGCAGCAGATCCACCTCCTGACCCAGGAGGCAAACATGTTCCGGGTCCCCTGGGACCATCATGGAGGGCAGGTGATTTGGCGGGGGTGAGGTGAACTGCAACACGTAGCCCTTGGAAATGGTATTGAGGACCCACTGGTCCAAAGTTATGCGGGAGCACGCCCTGAGGAAGGCAGACAATCAGTTGCAGATCACAAACTTTATTAATCGTGGGGGTCTCCCTGGCAACAGGCCCGGTGCCCCCCTGCAAATAGTCAAAACTGCCTCTTTCCCTGCCTCTTACCCTTAGAGGGTCCAGGCTGTGGGGCAGAGCAGGACTGCCACTGAGACTGACACTTCTGATCTCTGGGTCTTTTGTACGGAGGCTCATATCTGCTCTTCTCAGGTTCAGTCGCCGGAAGCGATTTGGCCTTGTCCTTAGCCAGAGGGACGTAAAGGCCCAAGGTCTGCAAGGTGGTGCGGGAATCTTTCATCCCATGCAGCCTGACGTCCGTCTGGTCCACAAAGAGCACCTTGCCATCGAACGGGAGATCCTGCATCAGGGATTGGGCCTCCGTTGATGGTCCCGACAACAGGAGCCACGACGCCCTGCACATGGAGATCGCGGAAGCCATCGAGCGGGCCGCCATGTCAGCAGCATCCAACGCCACTTGCAGGGCCGCTTTAGCTGCCACCGACCCCTCTTCCACCAGAGCCTTGAAGTCCTTCCTGTCCCGGTCCAGGAGGAGGGGCTCAAACTTAGGCAGAGACACCCACAGGTTAAAGTTGGACCTGCTCAGTAAGGCCTGGTGGTTGACTACCCAAAGCTGGAAACTAGCTCACGAATAAAATTTTCTGCCAAAGGAGTCCAGTCTCCTGGTGTCTTTGTTTTTGGGGGTGGGCGCGGGCTGGCCCTGACGCTCTCTGTGGTTTACCGATTCCACCACGAGCAAGTTGGGTGCCGGGTGGGAATAAAGGTATTAGTGGTCCTTCGCCGGCACAAAGTACTTCCTCTCAGCCTTCTTGGAGATTGGGGCGAAGGAGCCAGGAGTTTGCCACAGGGAGTTTGAGATGTTGGCAATACCCTGGTGCAGAGGCAGGGCCATACAGCCCAGTGCTGAGGGAAACAGGACGTTAAAGAGGGAATCAGACGGACCCTCCATCTCCTCGGCCTGCAGCTGGAGGTTAGATGCCACCCGCTTTAGCAGGTCTTGGTGTGCCTTGAAGTCCTCCTGCGGGACCAATGGTGGAGGCGCCGATATGGTGTCGTCTAATGCCAGGGAGAGGGCCCGCACTGAGCCAGGCGCCTTTGTCAGTGCCGGGGCGTCGAGCCCCAGATCAGAGTCCGGGCGTGGGTCCGCCGACTCGTAACCTGCCGACTTGTCCCGTGGGCGGCTGGCGAGGCCAATGGAGCCTGGGACGCTCCAGCGACCGAACAGGCCCCAGTCTGGGCTGGCACTGGTGGCCACGGTGCCCACTGTCCTTGCCATAGGGTCCCCTGCCATTGGTCCAGCTGAGTGCCCAATGGTAGTATGTGTCCCGGCGGAATGGCACAGACTGAGGATGGGTGCCAAGGCCGAGGTCACTGATGAACACTCGGTGCCCCGGGAGCGGTAGGAACGGTGCCTGTGACATCGTCTCCCTCGGGACCTGGAGCTCGACGTCGAGGACCGGTACCCACGTGTCAAGGCTGCTTCCCCACTCTGAACTTTAGGGTACAAATGTGGGGGCCTGCATGAAACTTCTAAGCTTAACTACCAGCTTAGATCTGGTCCGCTGCCACCACTCCCAAATGTGCTAATTCCCTTCCCTGGGTAGCCTTGAGAGACTCTTCACCAATTCCCTGGTGAATACAGATCCAAACCCCTTGGATCGTAAAACAAGGAGATATTAACCATCCCCCTCCTTTCTCCCACCAACTCCTGGTGGATCAAGATCCAACCCCCTTGGATCTAAAAACAGGGAACAATCAATCAGGTTCTTAAAAAGAAGGCTTTTAATTAAAGAAAAAGGTAAAAATCATCTCTGTAAAATCAGAATGAAAACTAACTTTACAGGGTAATCAAACTTAAAGAGCCCAGAGGAATCCCCCCTAGCCTTAGGTTGAAAGTTACAGCAAAAAGAGATAAACACTCTAGCAAAAAGGTACATTTACAAGTTGAGAAAACAAAGATAAAAACTAACACGCCTTGCCTGGCCGTTTACTTACAAGTTGGAAATATGAGAGACTTGTTCAGAAAGATTTGGAGAACCTGGATTGATGTCTGGTCCCTCTCAGTCCCAAGAGCGAACACCCCCCAAAAACAAAGAGCACAAACAAAAGCCTTCCCCCCACCAAGATTTGAAAGTATCTTGTTCCCTTATTGGTCCTTTGGGTCAGATGTCAGCCAGGTTACCTGAGCTTCTTAACCCTTTACAGATAAAAGGATTTTGGAATCTCTGGCCAGCAGGGATTTTATAGTATTGTACACAGAAGGGCTGTTACCATTCCATTTATAGTTATGACACCACGCGATGAACTGCTTCGGTACCCGTGACAGCAATGCGAAGCCCGGTGCCCTGACACCGAGGTATCCCAGGGGGAGCCTCTGGCGTGACGTCTAGTCGAGCGGGAGCTGGAACGGGAACGATGACGTCTGTCCTGTCAAGAGCGGCTCCAGTACCCACGCCTTGCAGGTGAGCGTTCCTGATGTCTCTCTCGGTGCCTACGCTCACTGGCAAGCGGCGTAGAGGGTCCCCACGACTCCCATCCCGACGGCGGCTCGGACGGTCTGGCCGGCGTCGAGGATGGCTGGGAGCTGCCAGACGAGTGGCTGCTGTGCGCTGAGCAGTGCGGGGAGTGATCCTCAGAGTGGGAACTGCAGCTGGCCGGAGAGGTCTGGTGGGCACCTAAAGGAGGCTTGCCTTGAGACCTGGGGCCCGAACCTGGTTGCGAGCTCGGGATGGGCAGGGACATGTCCTTCATAGCAGGGACATGTCCTTCGGAGGGAGAGTGGCGCCAACTGGTCAAAGGGGCCTCGCTACATACCGATGATGCGGCGGCCGGCGTTGAGTCCGATCTGCATACCAGCGTTGGGGCCAGTGCCAACTCCATCAGGAGAGCTCGAAGTCTAAAGTCTCTCTCCTTCTTGGTCCTTGGCTTGAACAACCTGCAGATCTTGCAATGGTCGCTAATGTGAGTCTCACCCAGGCAGCTAAGACTCTCAGCATGAGGGTCGCTCCTGGGCATAGAATGGCGACAAGAGTCACACAACTTGAAGCCTGGGGCATGGGGCATGCCCCGAGCCCACTCTAACAACTGAAGAATGATCCACAAACGGTACCACTAAGGTCAAGAAGAAGGGCTGCAGCAGAGCTGGAGCACAAAGTTCCGACTACCTTCACTGGTGGCAAGAAGGAACTGAGGGTGGGGGGAGTCTGTGGCTCCCCTTATAGCGCGATATACAGGCGCCACTCCAGGGGTCGCCGTGGTGTTCCTCCAGTACGGATACTGCTAAGGGAAAAACTTCCGGCACCAGTGCATGTGGCGAGTACGCACACCTACTGTGGAATACACAGGAGCAATCACTCGAAGAAGAAGATAGTATGATCATTTGCCTTATTACGTCTTTGCCTATTTATCATTTTGAGTTGTGAGGAAAAACACTAAGGCAACCTTAATGGTAAAAACTAGATGGTGGCCCTCGCTCCAGCCTCTTTGTAATGCTCTGGCAGTGCAAAGGAGACAGACATGTCATAACTTGGTAATAGTGGATTTCCCCCAGAATGCTTGATTGGGATAGAGCCAGTATAACCATATCCACACCACCTCTTCCCAGCCCCACCAACATAGGGGACCGGGTTGCCAAGAGTTGGAGGGGGTGTAGCTAGTGTATGCTGTAATCCAGGGGCAGTGAGTTGTATGGGCCCGTGGTGTCCAGGCTCCAGCAAATTCAGGGCTTGTGGGGGGGGGCATGCCTCCTCCGAGTGTCCCCTGGCTCTGCCTGCCACCCCTGTGTGCCTCCTCCAAGCATCCCTGCCTGCTCTGGGCAGCAGGCAGCTGCCCTCTGCAGCTCCACGCTGCACTCCCTCCCCGGCTGCTGCTGGCTACAAGGGAGTGGTGCTGGGGGCTGGCTGAGGCAGCTGCTGCCCTGTCGAGGGAGGAGGTGCATGGCAGCCCCCACCCCCGGCAGGGACTCTGAGTGGGGGGGGGCTTATCCTGGCTGGACATCCTGAGCAGCAGGCTGGGGGACCTTGGGTGAGTGTCCTCCCCCTCCCCCAGATCTTGCTGCTGTTGCTGGTAGGGAGAGGGCTGGGGAGAGTCCTCTCTGGCCCCCCATCCCAGCCCCAGGGCAGCCTGCCTGCTGCACCCCAAACTCCTCATGCCCAGCCCCCTGACCTGCACCCCAACCCTCTGTCCCAGCCCAGAGCCTGCACCTAGCACCCAAACCCCCCTCCTGGAGTCTGCACCCAGCACCCCCTCCTGCACTAACTCCCATTCCAGCCCAGAGCCCACACCCAGCCCCCAAACTCTGTCCCAGAGCCTGCACCCGAATCCCCTTCCTGCACCCAAACTCCCTCCAAGAGCCTTAGGCCCATGTGTGTGTGGGGCGGGGGGAAGGAGGGGAGGGGCGGCAGCAGGACTTGGACCTGTTCTGGGCACCAATAAAAATTATACAAACCTGCCACCCCTTCTGTAATCTGGCAATCTGAGCCAGCGTAATGGCCTCTTTTGGGCAGGAGGAGGTGGAGCCTAGGAGGAAAGAGTTATATGCCATTGTAGTTCAGAGTACACTGAGGATAGAGACACCGGAAAGCCAGCCCCAGGATTGGGAGTGTCAAACGGGTGACTCGTGGGAGGTGAACAAAGGGTCAAGTGCCCCTCCTGCAGGGTCAAGCGCCCTTAGCAGCCAGCCTGGGCTGGGAGAGGAAGGGGCGAGGCCAGAGCCGGAAGGGAAGAGGTGAGGCCAGAGCCTCTCCTCTTCCAGCCACATTGCCTCGGACGCTGCCCAGTGCAGCGCAGTGGCTGAGTGGGAGAGCGCCTGGCTGCAGCAGTAGAAGGCTGCCCCCCACCCAGGCTAGACAGCCAGAGCCTCCCCCGCCCCCCCCCAGCATGCTCAGAGTTGGCTCCTGAGCCTGGGCTGGGAGCAGGCTGAGCCTGGGGACAGGAGCCGACTCTGAGCATGCCAAGCGGGCGGGGGAACTCCAATTCGGTCAGCCCATGTCCTGGAAGTCAAGCCCAGGCAGGAGGCAGCCCCACTGCTGCCGCAGCCAGGTACTCTCCCAGGCAGCTGCTGTGCTGCATGGGGCAGCATCCGGGAGTGGTTCCGCGGTCTGGCTGCCAGGAAGAGCAGCCGAACATGCCAGGGGATGCCAGTAACATGGGATGGGGAGCAGATGGAGAAAGTGCAGGGGCCCCAGGCTGGAGGTGGGGTGGGGAGGAGTCATGTGTCCTCCCCTTTAGCTGATGCCACCATGTCCCTCCCACGAGTTGCCCGCCACCATCAAATGACTACTTTGCACCCTCTCCCCATTTGCACCCATGCTCATGGGCCACGTATGAGGATGCAGCTGTAAATTAACAATGTGGCATTTCAGTTTGGTTTGATTTGTGAAAGGGGGTGGAATATATGAGAAATGGGACTCTATTGGAAAACCAAGGAAGAAAAATCTTACGCCATCAGAAACAGACTCTCTACTGTCAAAAAATCTATAGAGGACTTATTGGTTTTAGCTGATCAAATACGTGTGGCTCTTCTGGAGAGCAATTTTCTGAAGTTTTTTAAATTGTCTGTTTCCTTTTTTCCATCCTGTTTCAATCACCAAGTGTAAAGCTGAATGCAGTTAAGTTGAAGCAAAACTTGAAGTTAAACCTTGTGGACTGCTTTGTTCGTGAGGCTGAATTGCTTCCTGATTAACTCTCCAGCTTCCCTGTTTCACTAGTGTACCAGCAATAGTCCCTTCAGGGAACACTGGCCCTGTGACTCCAGTTCCACTCATCATGATACATCATCTCTATTTTACAAAATTTTTAATATAAACCTTAAAATAAATAATTGATACCAAGATCCCACCCCGTGTCCCGTCAGCCAGAGGTTGCTAGCACATAGCTCAGTATGCTTCTTTGCTGCAGACTCAGCTGGTTACATAGTCATTGAGATAGTTTGGTCTTCACAACAGGAGTGACCCCTCCCTGTCTCCGAGTCTAGCAAACTCGTTCTCTGTGAAACTCTTTCTGTGGTGCTGGCCTCTGGATGGTTCTCTCTCTGTTCTGTGATGGTCTCTATCTCTCTCTAGCTCTCTGGGTGTTGAAGTATCTTCTGTTCCTTCAGATCACTTGTCCCTCTTTGTAGTCACCTTGTATGACCTGGGTGCCACTGCACCCCTTAGACTTCCTTTAGTCCACTCCTTCTAGTGTCTCTCTAATGGCTGCTTCCTCAAGGAGTACCTGTCTCCAGGACCAGTAGGTCCTTGGCTGAAGTGTCATATTCTAGTACCTTCTTTCTCTGATTGTTGGCCAATGCTCTCGGTGGTATCTTCATCTTTCTGGCTGTAGCAGGTCTCCCCTCCCTGGTAGCAGTGTTGCTGATTGCATCTTACTAGCAGGCTGGCTAACCTAGTGAGGAGGGCTTTAAACTAGGTTCACCGGGGGAAGGAGACCAAAGCCCTGAGGTAAGTGGGGAAATGGGATCCTGGGAGGAAGCACAAGCAGGAGAGCGCAAGAGGGGAGGACTCCTGTCTCATGCTGAGAAAGAGGGACGATCATTGAGTTATCTTAAGTGCCTATACACAAATGCAAGAAGCCTGGGAAACAAGCAGGGAGAACTGGAAGTCCTGGCACAGTCAGGGAACTATGATGTGATTGGAATAACAGAGACTTGGTGGGACAACTCACATGACTGGAGTACTGTCATGGATGGATATAAACTGTTCAGGAAGGACAGGCAGGGCAGAAAAGGTGGGGGAGTTGCGTTGTATGTAAGAGAGGAGTATGACTGCTCAGAGCTCCGGTATGATACTGCAGAAAAACCTGAGAGTCTCTGGATAAAGTTGAGAAGTGGGAGCAACAAGGGTGATGTTGTGGTTGGAGTCTGCTATAGACCACCAGACCAGGGGGATGAGGTGGACGAGGCTTTCTTCTGGCAACTAGCAGAAATTGCTAGATCACAGGCCCTGGTTCTCATGGGAGACTTTAATCACCCTGATATCTGCTGGGAGAGCAATACAGCGGTGCACAGGCAATCCAGGAAATTTTTGGAAAGTGTAGGGGACAATTTCCTGGTGCAAGTGCTGGAGGAACCAACTAGGGGCAAAGCTTTTCTTGACCTGCTGCTCACAAACAGGGAAGAACTAGTAGGGGAAGCAAAAGTGGATGGGAACCTGGGAGGCAGTGACCATGAGATGGTCGAGTTCAGGATCCTGACACAAGGAAGAAAGGAGAGCAGCAGAATACGGACCCTGGACTTCAGAAAAGCAGACTTTGACTCCCTCAGGGAACAGATGGGCAGGATCCCCTGGGAGAATAACATGAAGGGCAAAGGGGTCCAGGAGAGCTGGCTGTATTTTAAAGAATCCTTATTGAGGTTGCAGGAACAAACCATCCCGATGTGTAGAAAGAATAGTAAATATGGCAGGCGACCAGCTTGGCTAAACAGTGAAATCCTTGCTGATCTTAAATGCAAAAAAGAGGCTTATAAGAAGTGGAAGATTGGACAAATGACCAGGGAGGAGTATAAAAATATTGCTCAGGCGTGCAGGAGTGAAATCAGGAAGGCCAAATCACACTTGGAGTTGCAGTTAGCAAGAGATGTTAAGAGTAACAAGAAGGGTTTCTTCAGGTATGTTAGCAACAAGAAGAAAATCAAGGAAAGTGTGGGCCCCTTACTGAATGAGGGAGGCAACCTAGTGACCGAGGATGTGGAAAAAGCTAATGTACTCAATGATTTTTTTGCCTCTGTCTTCACGCACAAGGTCAGCTCCCAGATTGCTGCACTGGGCAGTACAGCATGGGGAGAAGGTGACCAACCCTCTGTGGAGAAAGAAGTGGTTCGGGACTATTTAGAAAAACTGGACGTGCACAAGTCCATGGGGCCGGATGCGCTGCATCCGAGGGTGCTAAAAGAGTTGGCGGGTGAGATTGCAGAGCCATTAGCCATTATTTTTGAAAACTCATGGCGATCGGGGGAGGTCCCAGATGACTGGAAAAAGGCTAATGTAGTGCCCATCTTTAAAAAAGGGAAGAAGGAGGATCCGGGGAACTACAGGCCAGTCAGCCTCACCTCAGTCCCTGGAAAAATCATGGAGCAGGTCCTCAAGGAATCAATTATGAAACATTTAGAGGAGAGGAAAGTGATCAGGAACAGTCAGCATGGATTCACGAAGGGGAAGTCATGCCTGACTAACCTAATTGCCTTCTATGATGAGATAACTGGCTCTGTGGATGAGGGGAAAGCAGTGGATGTGTTATTTCTTGACTTTAGCAAAGCTTTTGATACGGTCTCCCACAGTATTCTTGCCACCAAGTTAAAGAAGTATGGGCTGGATGAATGGACTGTAAGGTGGATAGAAAGCTGGCTAGATCGTCGGGCTCAACGGGTAGTGATCAATGGCTCCATGTCTAGTTGGCAGCCGGTTTCAAGTGGAGTGCCCCAAGGGTCGGTCCTGGGGCCGGTTTTGTTTAATATCTTTATTAATGATCTGGAGGATGGTGTGGACTGCACTCTCAGCAAGTTTGCAGATGACACTAAACTAGGAGGCGTGGTAGATACACTAGAGGGTAGGGATCGGATACAGAGGGACCTAGACAAATTAGAGGATTGGGCAGAAAAAAACCTGATGAGGTTCAACAAGGACAAGTGCAGAGTCCTGCACTTAGGACGGAAGAATCCCATGCACTGCTACAGACTAGGGACCGAATGGCTAGGTAGCAGTTCTGCTGAAAAGGACCTAGGGGTCACGGTGGACGAGAAGCTGGATATGAGTCAACAGTGTGCTCTTGTTGCCAAGAAGGCTAACGGCATTTTGGGCTGTATAAGTAGGGGCATTGCCAGCAGATCGAGGAACGTGATCGTTCCCCTTTATTCGACATTGGTGAGGCCTCATCTGGAATACTGTGTCCAGTTTTGGGCCCCACACTACAAGAAGGATGTGGAAAAATTGGAAAGAGTCCAGCGGAGGGCAACAAAAATGATTAGGGGTCTGGAGCACATGACTTATGAGGAGAGGCTGAGAGAACTGGGATTGTTTAGTCTCCAGAAGAGAAGAATGAGGGGGGATTTGATAGCAGCCTTCAACTACCTGAAGGGGGGTTCCAAAGAGGATGGAGCTCGGCTGTTCTCAGTGGTGGCAGATGACAGAACAAGGAGCAATGGTCTCAAGTTGCAGTGGGGGAGGTCCAGGTTGGATATCAGGAAAAACTATTTCACTAGGAGGGTGGTGAAACACTGGAATGCGTTACCTAGGGAGGTGGTGGAGTCTCCTTCCTTGGAGGTTTTTAAGGCCCGGCTTGACAAAGCCCTGGCTGGGATGATTTAGCTGGGAATTGGTCCTGCTTTGAGCAGGGGGTTGGACTAGATGACCTCTTGAGGTCCCTTCCAACTCTGATATTCTATGATTCTATGATTCTATGATTACTCTGAGAGAATGCCAGGCAGGAAGTGTGGTGGTCAAACTCCCATTTGTATGCAAATTCCTTAAATTTTTCCAAGCCAAATTGGGAACAGTTGTTGGTAAATACAGTGTCTGGAATGCCATATCTTGTTAAGTGGGCCCTCAGTTTGCCAATCCCTAACTTGCTTCTTGTATCAGACGGGGCCTCAACCTCCCAAAAGTTAGAATAGCAGTCCACTAGCTGGAGGATTCTCTGCTACTTGAAGCCTCTAAACCACAGGATTTGGGGACTTCAACAGCAGAGTCAAGGGAAAGGGGTTGGGACGGCTTTGTGGCCCGCATCATGCGGGAGGTCAGACTAGATGATCATAATGGTCCCTTCTGACCTTAAAGTCTATGAGTCTATGTAATCAAGTATTGCTTTTCCTTAAAGGTAAACAAGTCCATTCCCATCTTTTCTCATGGTTAGGTGGGCAGCTCATGTGGTAAGAGTTTTTTTCTGCTGGTGGTTATCACATGACCGGGAGGTGTCACATCCTTCCATCAAGGAGTGGACTCATATTCATTCATGGCCTATAAACACATGAGCCCATCTAAGACCGCTGTCATGGCCCAGGTGTGAGGCGTGTATTTTCTTCAACACATCCTTACATAATGTGGTGGGAAAACAGCTCTCTGTCCTAGAAATAGGATTCCATCCTGCACACTCAGCTCATCTTTAAATTGAAAATATGGTTCTGGTCCTACCTACTTGGCTTTTGGCTTCTGGCCATCCTGCTAGTATCGCTCTCTTGATGCCTGTAGCTGGATGTCCTTTTCCATAGCTTCTTTGATTTCCATCAGCTTCACTGTTGAAATTGGGGGAGTGCACCATGTTAATGGATTCAATGCCCTGATGGATATATATGCCCTACTAAGAGTGTTAGCTAACATCTAATCACCCTGGACAATATCTGATCTCTATATGGTATTACTGGAGGCACATCAGCATGTGCTGCCATGTCTTTGGCACACTAAGGAATTTTGCCATGATTGTCTCTAGGGGTTTGTGGTCTGATTGCACTATTCCTGGGTGGCTGTAGATGTGCTGCTGGGATCGCTACACCCCAAATACACAACCAGAAGCTCTGTTTCTAATTGGGCCTACCTATGATCAATCTCTGACTGGCGTAAGTGACTGTCTGCTCCTGGAAAAGAGCAATCCTTTCTCCCATGCATCACACTGAAGTGTCAGTGGCTCACCTGGCTGTTAGTACTTCAGGACAGGGGCATGTCATAATTTGTTTCAGCATGTCAGATGCTTGCTTTTGGGGATCTACCCAGTCCCACTGCACATTCTGTCTTATGAGCTGACATATGGGTTCCACTACTGTAGCCAGTGGGGACAGAACTTGGACAGAAAATGTATCATAGTTTTGCAAGAACTAGGTTCCAAGCAGTTGTTGTTGTTAACTTGGACTCTGGCTATACGATATGAGTTTATAAAGGAATCCCAGCTATTTCTTTCTCCACCCCATCCCTGTATGCAATTTTCAAATAAAACAATTTAAAATATAACTGTGGAATCTGCTGCTGCTGTGAGAATTAAGCCAGACATGCAGTTAAATAATAAATGAAACTTTTGTAAGGCATTTGGGATAAAGTTTATTATACATGATTCCTCAGGATAGCCATATATCTTTCTCTTCATTCACCCAGGCACAGACTTACATTTGCAGGCTTCAGGTAAGAATGGGGTCCAATATCTGGCATGAGGGAATCCAATATTGAGTTCCCTCCCCTCCTGTTGTTGTGGAGGACAAAACTGAATTTTCTTTCTCCTCTCCATTCCTGCTGCTAGAGGTAGGATCAATCTTCCTGTAGTAAAGTGGTCATAACTGGGTTACTCACAGTATTGTGGGGTGGAGCCATGTTCCACTCATCCCTTACTTCCTGTTTTGTGAGTCTCTTCCCCCCCCAATACACTGTGAGGTGTTATACAGTAAAATAAAGCAGCAAGTTCCCAGCCTGCAGTACTGTGAATAGAGCTTGGTTTGTGTTGTACTGAGCCTTCCCTTAACCATCACTTCGAAAATGTTCATGGGAGGTTTCAAGCAACTGCTTGAATAATTTGTTTAAGAAATGTCTCACTCCACCATGTTCCCCCCCACACACACTTCCACGTCCAAAAAATGCACTGAGGGCCTCTGTTTAATCACAGGATTTACTACATGCAAAGTAAAAAACCTGATTTTGCCATGCGCCTGGAGTTCAGGCTTGATCCTGTGCCTGACAATACTAGAGCTCTATCTCTAATTTCTTCATGTGTGTCATTGTTTAATGGCTTTTGTAAAGAAAAGATGTAGCTATAGATGCTAACTCTGTGGGTGCTCTGGGACTGGAGCACCCATGGAAAAAAAATGCTCAGCACCCACTGGCAGCCCCACCGATCAACTCCTCCCCCTAACCTCCCCAGCCATCCCACCTGCTGGTGGGCCTTCCCGATCAGCTTCTCCCCATCCCTCCCAGGATCAGCTGTTCAGCAGCATTCAGGAGGCATGGGGGGGGGGAAGGGGAGAGGGCAGGAAGAGGTGGGCAGGGGTGGAGCAGGGGCAAGAAGAGGCGGGACAGGGGCTTGGGGGAAGGGGTAGAGTGAGGGTGGGGCCTAGAGCAAAGCAGGGGTCGAGCACCCCCCAGGAACTGGGGAAGTCAGTGCCTCTGGATGCAGTCATTTTGGAAGCCTTATAATCTACCCTCTATTCCTTGACTTGTAGATAAGTTTCCTCATACTGTTTTCCTTGGAAAATTTTCAGAGTTATACTGCCTTTGGTGTGAACCATTAAATATCATCTTCTGACAATATAGTGTGATCCTTGGCAGGACCCATGCAGCAGCTATTGACAAAGAGCAAACAATGCCCTTTGAAGCTGCTGCCAATTAGAATAATTTTGTTTTAGCTGTTCATTCATTAGGAGAGAAGTAAATAGTGCAGACAGATGCTTGTGAAACAGGGTGTTTGTTCACTTGTTTTCTGTCCTCTGGATTAATAAAATGACTCATAGGTACAATTGCATGTTTGGAGGAAAAAAAACTGTAGGTGGCATGTGTATTGAGGCTACTCCCCCCCCCCCAACACCCCCATTCCACCATGCCCACACTTGTGATGTGATTCCTCTTAGAATGGCTACGTGCTGGAGCACTTTGTTGCTAAGGGGACCAGAACACCAAAGCCAGCAGAATCAAAGAGCACCTACAAGGATTTGGGTGGTTCACATCCATTTGAAAGGAATGGCTGGTAGGTTAGCAATGAAGAGCACAGAGTAGCCTATGAATGTCTGCACAATGCAGAAACACTTGGGAAGAAGCACTATAACAAGTTTTATATCTTAATTTCTCTGTTGTGCCAAAACGGGGGTGCCAATAGAAGGACTGAGGGGGGACAGAGAGGCTTTCATAAGAACATATCCAATAGCTCTCTCTCTACTGCTGTGGCCCACATCACTGTAGTAACCAAGCACTTCAGTGTATTTATCTGCGTAACACCCCTGTGAGGAAAAAATATATTATGTTTTACACATGAGAAATGGGGGAATGGAGATACTAAGGTCCATATCCACAAGAGGACTTAGGTGCTTAACTTCCATTTCTATGGGAGTTAGGCACCTAATACCTTTGCAGCTCTGGGCCTAAGTGACTTACTCAAGGTCACATATGGAATCTGTAACAGAGCAGGGACTTGCCCTGGTACTCGGCAGACTGAGATTCAACACCTTAACCACTGGAGCATCCTTCTTTTCTGTATAAACACACATCATCTCTACAGCAGGCCAGGTATTTCTTGTAAAGTAAGAGAGGATTACTTAGCAAGATCCATATACTACAAATGAAACTCTAATTACAAAGAGGATTTTTTGTCACTTGAAGGACCTTTAAAAGTGTTTAATGTTTTACAGTTGATGAAGTACACTTTTTCCATCACTGTATAATTCAAAAGCAGCTGAAGAGGTTTTTCTGTAAATTTTGCACAACAAAGAAAATTACATTGGGTGATGGAGGATGAACAACTTTCAGCTGAACAGGAAAAATTTTCAGTAAGCTATGAGAAACTGAAAGCAGGACAAGAGGGGAGGGTATTGTCATGGAACTCCTGATAGGAATTTAATTATAGCAGTTGCTACCTGCTACTTCTATATAGAGAAAACAGTCAAACTAGAAGCACCCAACGGACTTAATTTGAGACACAGGAAATTCTGCTCAGCATTAAGTGCATGAGAAAAGCAGGACACTGTTTGATTTTTTTTTTTTTTTTTTTTTAAAAAGACTATAATTATGAAAAAAAAAAACAGTACCTACAATGCAGCCACAGAGTTTTCAAATAGCAAATTACATATTCAAAAAGTGTTATCCACATAGGTAGAAGTACATTTCACAGCAACAACTCACCCAATAAACCAGCTCATACTTCACTCCTATAACCACTCAATTCATGACTGGTCCTAAAATTAGAATTTACTTAAGAGATCCTACATTTATTATTTAATACCACTGATGTTGGCAACTATTCTCTTTTAATCACGTGCCATTCACTCTTAAAGAGGAGCCTGTGCAGGTAGAGAAGAGGCGTGGGCCTAAATCCACAAAGGGACTTAGGCACTGAAATGCCTCCCTTTCCCTGGCCCAATGACTATTTAAATATTTATCCCAGTCAAATTGTCATTGGGCCAGAGCAAAGGAAGGGAATGATGCTGTAGCCTGCTGGCTAGGGCACCCACCTTGGAGGTGGGAGACCCAGAGTCCAGTCCCATTGCTCCAATGGTTTTTTTTTGTTATTTATCCACAATGAAACAGCTTTAACAGGAGAGGCTGAGGGAGCCTCACATCATACTGTCCCATAGCTCTGTGGTTAGCAAACTCTCCTGAGAGGTGGAAGATCCTAGTTCAAGTTTTTTCTCCCCCTCAGCCAGAGGGGGGAATTGAACCTAGATCTCCCACATAATAGGCAAGTGCTCTAGCTGCTAGGTTAAAACTTATAAAATGGGAAGTGGCAACATACTTCCTCATCCTCCTGCCAGATTTTGAATGGGACCTGATCCAGTAAATGACCTCTGAATGGGCCCCCACATGTGGGGGCATTTCTCTGCCTATCTTCCTCCAGTTGGTGGATCAGTCTCAGGCTTAGGTGAGAGCTAGACAGGTGGATGCCTAGAGAGAGACAACAGTGGACATGCTTGGTGGCAGAAATTTAGGAATCAAGGGAACTTTCTCCCTGAAAACTTAAGCACCAAGTACGTTTAGGCACCTACAGTGTTTGGGAGACTTTTGTGGATCACAGTGGTGCCTAAAACTGGGATTTAGGGGCCTAAGTACCTTTCTGGATCAGGGCCTAGGGTTGTAGGAAGCAAAGAAGTGGAGGAGCCGGCTGGATCTAGAGCCAGGGATGGGAAGAGCGGAATGGGATCTAGGAGTTTGATCAAAGATTGAGGATAATTAACAAGGCAAAGAGACTCAAAGAGGAGTGGAGAACAGGTATTCCCAGGGAAAGGTGTAAAGTATTATAAGGTCAAGGAATCAGAAATGTACAGCTGGGAGGGGCCTCAGGACAGGGCCGGCTCCAGGCACCAGCTTACCAAGCAGGTGCTTGGGGCAGCCACTTCGGAGAGGGGCAGCACATCCAGCTGTTCAGCGGCAATTTGGTGGACGGTCCCTCACTCCTGCTCAGAGCAAAGGACCTCCCGCCGAATTGCTGCCGCAGATCGCAATCCCGATCGCGGCTTTTGTTTGTTTGTTTGTTTGGCTGCTTGGGGCAGCCCAAACCCTGGAGCCGGCACTGCTCAGGAGGTCATCTAATGTATCTTGCTTATGCGGAGGCAGGCCCAAGTAAATTTAGACCATCCCTGACAGGTGTTTGTCTAACCTGTTCTTAAAAACCTCCAATGATGGGGATCCACAACCTCCCTTGGAAGCCTACTCCAGAACTTAATTAGGTAGATAAGATAGAAAACTTTAAAACAAGAGAAACAACAACAATAACAAGGCAATGTATACATCAGAGAGTCTGATGAGGGGGGGAAACCCCAGACTGAATCATTATACAGCTAGCTCTATAAAGAGAGAAATCAAAACAAGACAGTATTAAAATGCTTAGGCTGGAATGGTGCAAGGTTCATTTACAAATAGACCCAATGGCAGTTGCTAAAAATAGCGGACAATGATGATCCCTCACAAGTATAGGAATTAAATAATCAAAATAGATGATGTGAGGGAAGAGTCGAGATAGTGCTGTTAAAAATGGATATGTAAAGAAAACATTATATTAGGGCAGAAAATATATACATTGTAACATTTGGGTTACTGCAAGGGAACACATGGAAAAAAATAGACTGAACGGCAGTTTATAAACAAAATTGCAACTGATTTGCTTAGTCTTGTTGTCCAAACAGAGGGCCTTCTAAGGCTGCTGGGGGAATGAGCCCCATTTTCTTGCTTCAAGAGGACCTCTAGCTACAGGCCACTGTCCTTGCCAAATCCAGAAGAGTCTTTGAGGGGCCGGAAGCTGACTGACACCCCTAAAAAAAACCTGGAGCAGCAGAATTGGAACAGATGCCACCTCATAATAAACCTTAGGATAGTAGAGGACACTCAATCTTTAGGCACAGCTGCTTGGAAATCTGTTGCTATTTAGGCTCATGGGATACTTTATGCACTTACTTAGGAAAGCAGTGCCACTCCTATGCTCACTGTGGTTCCCCTGAAGCTAGGAGACGGGGAAGAGAGGAGCAGCCAGAGAAATTCACCTTTTCCCAGGAGAGAGCAGCAGGGGGAAAAGTTGTGGTCAGGCTATGGGTCCTACTAAAAGATGGAAATGGTAAGGTTGGAGAGGTTCCTAGTTTGGGTGAAAGGAAACATCAGGAGGGCTTTTGGTAGGTCAAAAATCTAGATCTGTGCAAATTGAGGCCTGGTCTACACTACAGTGTTAGGTTGATGTAAGGCAGCTTACATCAACCTAATTATGTCAGTGTACACACTACAGCCTAGTCCTGCTGATGTAAGTGCCCTACTCTATAGGTGCCGACTTCTACTGTGCCCTGTGGGTGCTCAATCCACCCCTGCACCACCCTCGCCCTGCCCCAGTTCGACCCCCTATGCCCGTTGACAAGAAAGCCAGGCTGGGTGGCAGACTGGGACTGCCTCTGCGGGCGTTTTTTATAGTCCCGCGACTTTTTATAAGGGGGCTTGTATTTAAAGTTGATGGCCTGGGTGGGAGCCTGCTGAGGCTTAAACTTGGGCCCAGCCAGAGCCAGGATATAGAGGCCAAACGTCTTAAGTGAAGTGCAGGAGTCTTTCAGGACATGCAGTTTCACGTCCATCTGTTCCGCAAACAGGCCTTTCCATCGAACGGGAGGTCCTGCAAGGAGCTCTGCGCCTCATTGGACAGCCCAGACAGCAGGAACCACGATGCCCTTCGCATGGACACCGCAGAGGCCATGGACCTTGCAGCCGTATCCACAGCATCCAACGCTGCCTGCAGGGTTGCCCTGGCAGCCGCTGTACCCTCCTCCATCAGAGCTTTGAACTCCTTCCTGTCACGCTCCTGGAGGGAGTCCTCGAATTTGGGTAGAGAGCCCCACAAATTGAACTCATACCAACCCAGGAGAGCCTGATGGTTCGCCACCCTTAACTGGAAACTCGAGGACGAATAAACCTTTCTCCCAAATAAGACCAGCCTCCTTGAGTCTGTATTTTTTGGAGTAGGAGCTGGTTGGCCCTGCCTTTCCCTGTGGTGAGGATGCAGGTGTGGTACTCTGCATACCCTCCAGTACTGGAGGTCCCACCACTTGGTCGCCCTCTGGGCACGGAATGGAAGATGCACATCCTACCGACTCCTTTTTGGGAGGCTGGGAAAGGGAGGCTGGCGGTCATTCCGAGGCTCCGGCCACCGAGTGAGCCCCCACCGGGGGCTGTGTCGGGAGCCATGGGCCAATTGGTACCACGGTGCCGGTCAAGGAGCCCGGTGTCACTTTACCTGCTGTGGCACTGGCGGAGCAAGCTGTTCAGCCTGACTAGCCTGTCCCATTCCAGGCTGGTGTATGACCTGCCGCTGTCCCTGGACTGGGAGGAGTGGTGGCGTCGGGAACGGTGCTGACCACGAGACCATGATCCCGATGTGGAGGAACAGTACCGCCAGTAGCAGCTGCTCTGCGATTGGCTCTGGCAGGCGGATCCATGATGGTGAGGCGCTGGGGATCGACGCATGGGACTGCAGGAAGCGAGACAAAGAATGGGAACAGCGTCGACGCCCGTATCGCGACGGGCTATAGAAGCCTCTCGGAAACGAAGACCTCCGTTGCTGTCTGTCTCAGTCTCAACGGGGCCTGCTCCCTTTGTGAGATTTACTGTCCCTCGATATGGAGCGGTGCCTGGAACCCCTATCAGTCGGAACCCAGCCAGACAACCTGGTGGAGGTCGACGGTGATCGGCGTGGACTATGCACGGGATGGTTGCTGAGCAGTGATTGGCATCGGGAACATTCCCTCAACTGCGAATGGTACCGACCAGGAGGTGACTGTGGCTTGCCTCTGGACCAGGGAGCCAACGGTGGCAGTGCCCCTGGTATCGGCAGGGATGTCACATGCTGCTTGTAGGGCCTCTGGCATGGAGGGCACCCAGACATCCGGGGAAGCCTGCGATGACTGGGTCGGGCTACTCCGCTCAACTTGAGTCGGAGGCCTGGAGGCCGACAGGGACCGAGAACTGCCCAACGTGGGTCTAGTCTCTCCCCTGGTCTTGCACCGATGCCACGGGACCAGGTGCCGACTCAGCTGCGGCAGGTCTAGGTGCCTGCGTAGATGCGCGGCCAATCAGAGAAGGGCTTACTGGGAGCCAATCAGGAGGCAGATTGGGGTCAGCCAATCAAGGCTCGGCTTAGCCATATAAAAGGCCGCTCAGAGTGAGAGCAGTCAGTCTGTCCCAGGCCTTCAGAGGGGAAGGTCTGTCTCCAGAGCTGGGAGGCCAGCACTGCGGACAGCGCAGTGCAGGCCAGCTTGAGAGAGTGGGAGAAGGCCCTTCTCCATAGCCTGCCAGGTGGCAGGTCTGAAAGGAGGAGGCCTAACACAGAGAAGGGCCGTTGGGGAAGCGGTCCAGAGGGGTAGTCAGAGGAGGAAGGAGAAGGAGGACGGCGAGACTGTTGCCAGAGAGCCTCTGGACTGGGACTCAGAGTAGTGGGTGGGCCTGAGTCCCCCCACTTTTTCCCCTTTTGTGTGCTGGGGTGCCCTATGCACAGCCGTAGGCCGCAGGGAGCAGCCGGCCAGAACCACGCCAGACCTGGGACTGCCAGGATTGGGTTTGAAAGTGTGGGGCTGTTGATTAACCACCCCCCCCTCCCCGGAAGGGGGTGTGAATGGACAAAGGGACACTGTCGGAGGACAGTGTTCTGGAAGAGGACGCCGTACGTTGGGAACAACGCAAGTCCGTGCACCTAACAAAGGCGAGACGACAGGCGGGATGCCACCTGAAGAGGGCGCTCTACTGGTTCGAACTAATTCCCCGAGACAACCAGGAGGAGGCGCCGCAGTGGTGAGCTACAACCCTGTCACAGCATCCCAAGTTGCACAAATCCTCCTGTGATCCCACCAGAAAGGAAATTATTCCCAAGATGTCAGTTTACCCTGAAGGTGACTATTGGAGTCCAGATTATCTCTGCAAACATGCTGGGGGAGAACTTCGTGGTGCATTGAGGGTACATCTGCACTGCAGCTGGAGGTATAATTTCCAGCTATGGTAAACATAGTTACACTAGCTTTAATTGAGCTCCAATGTAGCTGTCAGGGTTCCCTCCCGACTCTGAACTCTAGGGTACAGACGTGGGGACCCGCATGAAAGACCTCCTAAGCTTATTTCTACCATCTTAGGTTAAAAACTCCCCAAGGCACAAATCCTTCCTTGTACCTTGGATTAAGTAACGCTGCCACCACCAAGTGATTTAAACAAACATTTAGGGAGGGCCACTTGGAGCCCTACCTTCCCCAAATATCCCCCCAAGCCCCTACACCCCTTTTTCTGGGCAGGCTTGAGAATAATCCCCGAAGCTCCTACACCCCCTTTCCTGGGGAGGCTTGAGAATATATCCTCACCAATTGGTACAGGTGAACACAGACCCAAACCCTTGGATCTTAAAACAATGAAAAATCAATCAGGTTCTTAAAAAAAGAATTTTAATTAAAGAAAAAAAATGAAAGGAGTACCTCTGTATTAGAATGGAAGATAATCTCACAGGCAATCAGATTCAAAACACAGAGGGTTTCCCTCTGGCCAAACTTTAAAGTTACGAAAAGAAAACCAGGAATACCCTCTCTCTCAGCACAGAGAAAATTCACAAGCCAAAATAAAAGTAAATCTAACGCATTTCCTTGCTAAATACTTACTAACTCTATAGGAGTTGGATTGCTTGCTTCTTTGATCTTGCTCTGGCCAAAGCGGCATGTAACAGACAGAACAAAAGCCTTTCTCCTCCCCCTCCCCTGATTTGAAAGTATCTTGTCCCCTTATTGGTCCTTTGGGTTAGGTGCCAGCCAGGTACTTGAGCTTCTTAACCCTTTACAGGTAACAGGATTTGGTGCCTCTGGCCAGGAGGGATTTTATAGTACTGTATACAGGAAGGTTGTTACCCTTCCCTTTATATTTATGGCAGTAGCCAAAGCAGCACAGGCAGTCAAAGTGACTGGAATGGCTTGCCTGTGCTGCTGCCCACTATGCCATGGCTACACTGGTGTTTTTATCAGATGTTTGTCTACCCAACCTGGAAATTGCACCTCCAGATGCAGTATGGATGTACTCAATCTATTGTTGCGGTGTACTGTTTAGATTTAGTTAAGGACCAGTAATTGGTAGATTACAATATGATGATTTTCACATATATTCCAGCTCTGCCCATCCGTAATAAGGAAAAATAATTCTCTCCATATGTCTCGTGTTTACTTCATGTGACAGTTGGAAGTAAAAGAATCACTTCATTTTCTCACTTCACTTATATGATAGAGTCCAAATTCTGCAGGAGCTCAGTTTCGGTATTGAGCTGCCTGACTTGAAAGCTGCATTTGAGTAGCATGTGTGTACTAGGTAGAGAAAACTGAGACTCCAATCCTGAAAGCACTTGTGTAATGTGCTTAATTTTAAGCACACAAGTAGTTCATTAACTTCAGTGTCTCTACTCAAGTACTTTAAAACACATGTATAAGCATTTGCAAGACAAGGACCTGAGTCAACAGTTTCCCTTACAATGTATTCTGGGATATCAATAAGAGATCACAGTAGCTCAGGCACATGAGTTCAGCAGCAGAGAAGTTGAGAGGAAGCTTATAGAAATCGTGTAAAGCCTATAAGAGTGAACTAAATAGACTTTTTGTTTTGTATTTTTTTTATTTGTCAAGTTTTATTTGTTTCTTGTTAAAACAACTGCATTGTAGCTAAAATATTCTAGCCACTTTCTGTGTCAGCATTCCACATCTCACCCATCATTTAGAGTGTTAAAAAGAGAGGCTGATTACTATTCTTTTTCCTCCTCCTTTGTGATTATTCAAAGCTAGGGAAGATTACCCAGAAAATTTAGCCTGAGTGATCCATTCTTGGTAATGTGCTGCTCTTAGAATTAAATTGAGAAAGATCAGGGAAATAACCCCTTTCCCTAAGTATTAAAGACCCTATTAGGCATTTGTTGACAACATTTAAACTCACTTGATAACCCTCCAATCACTTCTTTTAGGCAGTTTTGGCTGCGACATCCTATTAATGGATTTGATTTTTTTTTTTTTTATATTGCTGCACTAGAGCTCACATCAGCTGGGAAACTTTCACACATTACCCTAAATTAGTTATTCTTCTAAGTGGCATTTTACCCTTGCTGTTTTCTTTCCTCTTTCTGTACCTTACCTTTTTAAATATTAAATCACTTTTAGAACTTTTTAACTTCAAAACACTGTAAGTTGTCTAATATTTCTGTGAGGAACACACACATGAGTAAAAAAACAAGGAGTCCTTGTGGCACCTTAGAGATTAACGCATGTATTTGGACATAAGCTTTCGTAGGCTAGAACCCACTTCATCATCTAGCCCACGAAAGCTTATGCCCAAATAAATCTGATAGTCTCTAAGGCCTGGTCTACACTACGAGTTTAGGTCGACTTTAGCAGCGTTAAATCGAATTAAGCCTGGACACGTCCACACGACGAAGCCCTTTCTTTTGACTTAAAGGGCCCTTTAAACCGGTTTCTTTACTTCACCTCCGACAAGGGGATTAGCGCTAAAATCGGCCTTTGCGGGTTGGATTTGGGGTAGTGTGGACGGAATTCAACGTTATTGGCCTCCGGGAGCTATTCCACAGTGCTTCATTGTGACCGCTCTGGACAGCACTCTCAACTCGGATGCACAGAGCAGGTAGACAGGAAAAGCCCCGTGAGCTTTTGAATTTCATTTCCTGTTTGCCCAGCATGGAGAGCACAGGTGACCATGATGGAGTCTCAGGATCGCAAAAGAGCTCCAGCATGGACCGAATGGGAGGTATGGGATCTGCTCGCCATATGGTGAGATGAATCAGTGTTTGCTGAACTCCGTAGCAGTAAACGAAATGGCAAAATATTAGAAAAAGTCTCAAAGGCCATGAAGGACAGAGGCCATAACAGGGACTCACAGCAGTGCTGCATGAAAATTAAGGAGCTAAGGCAAGCCTACCACAAAGCCAGAGAGGCAAACGGAAGATCTGGGGCAGAGCCACAAACATGCCGTTTCTACGCGGAGCTGCATGCCATTCTAGGGGGTGCAGCCACCACTACCCCACTACCCCAACCGTGTGCTTTGACTCTGTCAATGGAGAAACACACAACAGGGAAGCGGGTTCGGGGTACACGGAAGATGATGAAGACAATGAAGATAGCTCACAGCAAGGAAGCGGAGAAACCGGTTTCCCCAACAGCCAGGATATGTTTATCACCCTGGACCTGAAGCCAGTAACCCCCAAACTCACCCAAGGCGTGATCCCAGACCCTGAGGGCACACAAGGGACCTCTGGTGAGTGTATCTTTGTAAATATTACACATGGTTTAAAAACAAGCGTGTTTAATGATTAATTTGCCCTGGCAATTGCGGCCTGTACAGCTACTGGAAAAGTCTGTTAACATGTCTGGGGATGGAGCAGAAATCCTCCAGGGACATCTCCAGAAAGCTCTCCTTCATGTACTCCCAAAGCCTTTGCAAAATGTTTCTGGGGAGGGCTGCCTTATCCCGTCTGCCTTGGTAGGACACTTTACCACGCCAGGCCAGTAGCACGTAGTCTGGAATCATTGCATAACAAAGCATGGCAGCGTATGGTCCCGGTGTTTGCTGGCATGCAGACAACATCCATTCCTTATCTCTCTTTGTTATCCTCAGGAGAGTGATATCATTCACGGTCACCTGGTTGAAATGGGGTGATTTTATTAAGGGGACATTCAGAGGTGCCCGTTCCTGCTCGGCTGAACAGAAATGTTCCCCGCTGTTAGCCAGGCGGTGGGGGGAGGGGTGAAGTGATCATCCCAGAGAATTGGGTGTGTGTGTGTGTGTGTGGGGGGGGGGGGTTAGTTGGGTTTGTGCTGCATGTTAACCCAGAAACCGCAGCCCCTCCCTTTACATTGCAAACCCATTTTAAATGGCCAACCCAATGGGTCCTTGGTATGGGAAATCAGGGCGCTACTGTTTGAAACCATTCCCACGTTATGAAGTTTTAAAAAGCCAAAAAACTGTGGCTTACCATGGCTGCCTGCAAGCCAAATTCTGTTGCCTGGCACTGCGTGAGTGATCTCTCACACCAAACCGGCAGGTCCTCAATATAAGAGGAAAAATGTGACCTTGTAACGAAAGCACGTGTGCTGTGTAATGTGAACAGCAAAATTTAACGTGAAAGAGTGTACCCAATGTTCTCTAAAATGTGTCTTTTTTTTAACCACCTCTCCCTTCTCCTCCACCAGCTGCAAATGTTTCTTCTTCGCAGAGGCTAGTGAAGATTAGAAGGAGAAAACGGCGGACTCGGGATGATATGTTCACGGAGCTCCAGATGTCCTCCCACACTGAAAGAGTACAGCAGAATGCGTGGAGGCAGTCAATGTCAGAGTGCAAAAAAGCACAATATGAACGAGAGGAAAGGTGGCGGGATGAATCGCAGGCTGAACAGAGCATATGGCGGGCTGAAGATGATAGGTGGCGTCAGCTTGCAGACAGAAGGCAAGAGTCGATGCTCCGGCTGCTGGAGCATCAAACTGATATGCTCCAGCGTATGGTTGAGCTGCAGGAAAGGCAGCAGGAGCAGAGACTGCCGCTACAGCCCCTGTGTAACCAAAAGCCCTCCTCTCCAAGTCCCACTGCCTCCTCACCCAGACGCCCAAGAACACGGTGCTGGGGCTTCCGGCCACCCAGTCACTCCACCCCAGATGATTGCCCGAGCATTGGAAGGCTGGCCTTCAATAAGAGTTAAAGTTTTAAACTGCAGTGTGTCCTTTTCCTTCCCTCCTCCCCCACCCATCCTGGGCTACCTTGGCAATTATCCCCCTAGTTGTGTGATGAATTAATAAAGAATGCATGAATGTGAAGTAACAATGACTTTATTGCCTCTGCAAGTGGTGCTCCAAGGGGGAAGGGGAGGGTGGTTAGTTTACAGGGAAGTAGAGTGAAGCGGGGGGGGCGGGGGGGAGAGCAGAGGGTTCATCAAGGAGAAACAGAAGTTTCACACCGTAGCCTGGCCAGTCACAAAACTCGCCCTGGTGTCTGGCTGCGCGTAATCAGCGGCCAGGCAATTTGCCTCAACCTCCCACCCTGCCATAAATGTCTCCCCCTTACTCTCACAGATATTGTGGAGCGCACAGCAATAACAATGGGGATATTGGGTTCGCTGAGGTCTATCCAAGTCAGTAAGCTGCACCAGCGCGCTTTTAAACATCCAAATGCACATTCCACCACCATTCGGCACTTGCTCAGCCTATAGTTGAACAGGTCCTGACTACTGTCCAGGCTGCCTGTGTATGGGTTCATGAGCCATGGCATTAAGGGGTAGGCTGGGTCCCCAAGGATAACGATAGGCATTTCAACATTCCCAATGCTTATTTTCTGGTCCGGGAAGAAAGTCCCTTCCTCCAGCTTTCAAAACAGACCAGCGTGCCTGAAGACGCGAGCATCATGTACCTTTCCAGGCCATCCCATGTTGATGTTAGTGAAACGTCCCTTGTGATCCACCAGGGCTTGCAGCAGCATTGAAAAGTACCCATTGCGGTTTATGTATTCGGTGGCTTGGTGCTCCAGTGCCAAGACAGGGATATGGGTTCCGTCTATTGCCCCACCACAGTTTGGGAATCCCATTGCAGCAAAGCCATCCAATATGACCTGCACGTTTCCCAGAGTCACTACCCTTGATATCACCAGGTCTTTGATTGCCCTGGCAACTTGGATCACAGCAACCCCCAAAGTAGATTTGCCCACTCCAAATTGATTCCCGACTGACTGGTAGCTGTCTGGCATTGCAAGCTTCCACAGGGCTATCGCCACTCGCTTCTCAACTGTGAGGGCTGCTCTCATCCTGGTATTCTGGCGCTTCAGGGCAGGGGAAAGCAAGTCACAAAGTTCCATGAAAGTGCCCTTACGCATGCAAAAGTTTCGCAGCCACTGGGAATCGTCCCACACCCGCAACACGCTGCGGTCCCACCAGTCTGTGCTTGTTTCCCAGGCCCAGAATCAGCGTTCCATGGCATGAACCTGCCCCAGTAACACCATGATTTGCACATTGCTGGGGCCCATACTTTGTGAGAGGTCTATGTCCATGTCAATTTCCTCATCACTCTCGTTGCCGTGCTGCAATCGCCTCCTCGGCTGGTCCTGGTTTTGCTATGGCATGTCCTGGCTCTGCATATACTCCAGGACAATACGCGGGGTGTTCATAGCGCTCATAATTGCCGCGGTGATCTGAGCGGGCTCCATGATCCCAGTGCTATGGCATCTGGTCTGAAAAAAGGCGCGAAACTGACGGAGGGAGGGAGGGGCGACTGAAGACATGGCGTACAGGTACAGGGAATTAAAATCAACAAAGGTGGCTGTGCATCAGGGAGAAACACAAACAACTGTCACACAGAATGGCCCCCCCCAAAATTGAACTCAAAACCCTGGGTTTAGCAGGCCGTTGATTTCACGGAGGGAGGGGGAAGCAAATGAATACAGAACAAATCTGGTCCATCTATTTTTTACATCTTAAGCTGGCAGCAGACGGTGCAGCATGATTGATAGCCATCGGCATCTTCTGGGTGCTTGGCAGAAGATACTGTACTATGACTGCTAGCCATCATCGTCAAGACGGTTCAATAGGACTGCCGGCAGGACTGAGTCTCCAGGAGACAAAGCATGTCTGCCCAGGTGCCTCTGATCGAACTGGAATACGATGATGACGGATATCAGTCATAATACACCATCTCCTGCAAAAGGCAAGGGACTGCTGCTGTGTAGCAATGCAGCCCCATGTCTGCCAGCACCCAGATAGCCGATGAAGGCTACCAATCATACTGCACCGTCTACTGCCAAAAGACAATTAGCTGCTGCTGTGTAGCAATGCAGTACCACGTCTGCCAGCACCCAGATGACATATGATGACGGTGAGCTGAGCTGAGCGGGCTCCATGCTTGCCGTGGTATGTCATCTGCACAGGTAACCCAGGTAAAAAGGCGCAAATCGATTGTCTTCCGTTGCTCTGACGGAGGGGGAGGGGCCTGACGACATGTACCCAGAACCCCCCGTGACACTATTTTGCATGATTAGGCATTGGGATCTCAACCCAGAATTCCAATGGGCGGCGGAGACTGCAGGAACTGTAGGATAGCTAACCACAGTGCAACGCTCCGGAAATCGACGCTAGCCTCCGTACTGTGGACGCAGTCCGCCGACTTAATGCATTTTATGTGGGGACACACACAATCGACTGTATAAAACCTATTTCTATAAAACCAGCTTCTATAAATTTGACCTAATTTCGTAGTGTAGACATACCCTAAGGTACCACAAGGACTCCTTGTTTTTTTTGCTGATACAGACTAACACGGCTACCACTGAAACCTGTCACACATGAGTAAAACTCCATTAGAGAAGTTAAGTGACTTGCCTGGGTGGATTTGGTATTATGCCAGGATTAGTAATCAGGAATCCCTAACTCTCAGTCTTGTGTTTGAACCACTGCCTTATCCTCTTTCCTTTCTTGCCTTCATCTTCTTTTCCCTCCACCCTGTGTCTTTTTCATTACTCTTCACCCCACAAGCAATTCTTTTGCTTCCTTTCCTTGTGTGAGTAGTTTATAATTTCCTGCTTCTTTGATTAATTCAGACAGCAGCACTCCTGTGCAGGGACTTTGCCAGCTACCTTGATGAACTAAAGAGATGCTAGTGTTGGAATTCCTGATTTAATACAGCAGGAAAGAGGTGGCCTAGCAGCAGCAGTAATATTCAGTTAAAACGGGTGGGAAATCTGCTTGAACTGGAAAAATCACAAAACACAGTAATTGCACAGCTGCAATTCTTATCAAGCTACTGATTCTTTCCAGTGGTCTTGCTTAATGAGGATATTGGCCTTCAAAAGGATTTTTTTTTTGCACATGCTGAGGTTCTACTATGTTTCTCTGTAAATCTACAAAACTGTCAGTTTCTGTATCCAAGCTGTCAAGAACTCTCAGAGAAAGGATCCAAAGGACTAAAGAACATGATTAGACTACATGTTAACCTACAGTTCAGCTATGTGCCCATGGACAAGTCTTCAGCTTTTTGTCTCCTCGCTGTGCACTGCATGGAGTTTTTACAATCAATTTCCTTTTGGCTACAGCTAGCAACCTTTTTATTTAGAATTAATGCTCCTATTAGCTACTGAAATCAAACACATGCTTGTATCTGTGCCTTTTCTTTCCCCATAAGAAATTAGGTTAGTGGATAAAGAGTTCCTCTCAATTTTTGTTTTGTTACCAAAAAAGGTTTCTTTCAGCTCCAATTTGGGAGAGGAAGGTTTGCAGATTTCTGAGCTCCTTTGTGCTTACTGACTTTATGAATTAGTTAAATTGACCTAAACATGGAGGCTTTTTCCAGTAGCTTATAGTATTTGCTGGAAAATACTAGCAGGGTAAAAAGAGAAAACATTAAAAAAATAGGCACAGTAGAACCTTGTTGTTTTCCAACATGTATCATTTGTATCAGAAAAGTTTTTTTTTACTTTTCTGAATAAATTTCATAACTCAAATTCAACTTGATTAAACTCAAGGACCATATGGAGGGAAAAACTGTCAATATTCTGCCCCTGCTACTGTAAGAAGGTCATGTCTACACTACAAAGTTTGGTTGACAAGTTACATCAGCATAAAACCAATGACTTTTATACATACTTTTATACATGCACTTGCCTGAGCAATATACTTTTGTATGTTGCTCAGGCAAGTGCATACTTGGCTACTTACATTGGGACTGTGCATACTCATCACAAGTGGCTATGTGGATGGAAAATGCAGTGCACCATTGGCAGGTATTCCAGCTTGATCCCTGCTGCTGTCCAGAGCAATGCTTTATGGGACATTTTCGCAGTGCTTTATGGGATAGCAGCTATTTGCCAGGGATTTCTGGGAACTGGGTGTCAAGTCACCACAATGTTATTGTCTCCAGGCCATAATTTTAATGCCTTATTTTAAGGCACACAGTCCAGTGTATCACTCTTCAGTTTCTGCCATCTCTCTGGCAGAAGCCTAGATCCTGAAGAACTCAGTGCAATTTTAATGACTACTGCTAGTACAGGACACATGATTCTCCAGTATTTGCAGAACTTCAACAAGTACTACTACAGCTGGGTGTGTGTGAGGAGAAAGAAGAGGTATTCAGCAATGATGACTGTATGCTGATGGACACAGCGAATAAAAATGCCAGGTTGCTGCTGGTATTCCCAGAGCAGCTCTCCAGGGTGGCTCATTGCTTCTGGGCTTGAGAAACAAGCATTGTTTGGTGTGATCAGATTGTAGTGCATGGCTGAAATGATAAGCAGTGATCTGCAGAATTTTCAGATGCAAAAGGCCACATTCCAGGTTCTGCGCGCCGAGCTTGCTTCAGTGCAGGGACACCAGAATAAGAGCTGCATTGACAGTGGAGAAGCAAGTGGTGATCACACAGTGGAAGCTTACAATGCCAGATTGTTATCACTCTGTGACCAAACAGTCTGGAGCTGGAAAATCCACAGTGGGGGCCATCTAACACTCATCCAAGTGTGCAAGGCCATTAAGTGTATCCTGCTACAGACAACCGTGACTCTCAGCAATGTGCAGGAAATAGTGGATGGATTGGTAACAGTGGGGTGCCCAAACTGTGCTGGGGTGACAGGCGGCACTCTTATCCTTATTCTGGCACCACTCCACCTCATCAGCGATTATATAAACAGAAAGGGATACTTTTCCCATGGCTATGCAAGTGCTAGTGGATCACTGGGAATGCTTCACTGATGTCAATGTGGGCTTGTCAAGGAAGGTGCATGATGCTCACATCTTTAAGAACACAGGACTTTTCCAAAAGCTGCAAACCAAGACATTATTTGCTGACTGGTGGATTACCATTGGTGATGTTGAAATGCCAGCAATGATTCTGGGAGACACAGACTTACCCTAGTTCATGATGCTGTATACTGGTCACCTCAACAGTGCCAAATAAAGATTCAACTACTGACTCAGCACTGCAGGATGACCGTTGAATGCATTTTTGGTAGACTAAAAGGTTGCTGGAACGTATACCCTTTATAATAGTGATGGGATGGTATTAACAGTGGTCTCTAAGACCACAGTGACCTGTGCCAATCTTCAAACTCCTGAATGACAGCAGTATCAGGACTGGCAGGTTGAGAACCACCATTAGAAATATCCTTAGCTTTGGAGACTTTAGGGGCACGTGAGGAAGAGTGACCACAAGTAACATGCTCACAAGTTATCACACATCCTTTTTATTAACAATTTTATTAAGATGAACAATGCCACAACTACTGACACATACATGCAGATAGAGACAAACCACAAGATGTGTAACATCAATGATTTCATACGCTCAGACCATGGCAAAACACAATACGAGTAGGATGATTGCCAGGTGGCCATTCTGTTGGATGTTACCTTCCCTACCCACTTAGCCTAGGCAACACCTTTTTATCCTGAGTTTCTTTTCCACTCCCTATGCTTATGCATATATATGAGTGTCAACCCTTTTTCCTTATTTGCACTTACTCATTAATTTTAGGATGCCCCATTTCTCAGACTACCCACTTAGTTCCCCTGAGTCTCATTAACATCTATGTCAATGAGTTACGAACATAAGAATTGCCATATTGGGTCAGACCAATGGACCATCTAGCCAAGTATCCTCCTTCTGACAATGGCCATTGCCAGATGCTTCAGAGAGAATGAACAGAACAGGCAAACATCAAGTGATCCCGCCCCAGTCATCCACTCACAGTTGCTGGCATGAAGGCTAGGGACACCCAGAGCATGGGTTGCATCGCTGACCATCTTAGTTAATAGCCAATCCTAGACCTATCCTCCTCCAACTAATCTAATTCTTTTTTTGAACAACGGTGACAGGGTGGACTAGGCCCTGAGGCGCCTCTTGCTGGAGGCCTTATGGCCCTGCCACACCCTGCCCCAGAAAAGGGTAATGGAGAGGGTCTTCCAACCTGCCTAGAGTGGCTGCATCCTACACAGCCAATCAGAAGGAGCTGCAGGGAGTCTAGCAGGCTAGTATAAAAAGAGCTGCAGGGCCAGAGTGCATTTAGTTCCTTGCTGGAGCTGAAGGAGTGTGAAAATAAATAAATAAATAAATAAATTAATGGAGATATCCTATCTCCTAGAACTGGAAGGGACCTTGAAAGGTCATCGAGTCCAGCCCCCTGCCTTCACTAGCAGGACCAAGTACTGATTTTGCCCCCGATCCCTAAATGGCCCCCTCAAGGATTGAACTCACAACCCTGGGTTTAGCAGGCCAATGCTCAAACCACTGAGCTATCCCTCCCCCCCAGTATGCCCTGGATGGCTGAGGGAGCTACTGGACCTTGTACAGAGAAGTGCTGGCAGAGACAGGGGTGGGGAATGAGAAGGAGCTGCTGGCTGGCTGCTGGGACTCAACCAGGACAAGCCCGTGAGGTAAGGATGAAGAATGTGCTTGGGCTGTGGGGAAGTAGCTCGGGGAATTGTAGCAGTGATGCACTTTGTTTAAAGGAATGCAGTGGACGGCTGCTATCTATAGGACTGATTACCTGGGATCCAGAGTAGTGGGCAGGCCTGGATTCCCTCCCATATGCTCTGCACAACAGCCACTGGGGAAGTTGCCTAGACATTGTTGCACCCCAGAAGGGGAGCTAAACTCTTTGTGGCCCAGCAGGAGAGTGGGGGCTAGAAAGGCCAAGAGGGGGTGAAGACATTGCCTCCAGGGAGGGAGTCCTGTGGTACTGCTCCATACCAGAGCAGGGACAATTTGAGAGAGCCCAGAAGAGGTTGAGGGACAGTTTGAATGAGGGTACTGTGTCAGATCCTATTGGACTGATCTGAGGATCAAGGCCAGGGATAGGGCTGCAGATAGTGACATTAGAGCGGGCACTGAGATAAACCCTCTATTGGACTTATACCATGGAAGGGATTTTTATTTCACATATGGGCTGAGTCACCAAAGACCCACCACAAACAGAGAGAGGGAGAGTGCAGGGGGGGAGGAGTTGATCGGTGGGGCCGCCGGCAGATGGGAGGCGCTGGGTGGGGGGAGGAGCTTGCTGCCAGAGGGTGCTAAGCACCTGCTAATTTTTTTCCATGGGTGCTCCAGCCCTGGAGTTGGTGCTTATGGCACTTGTGAGAGGTGAGTGCAATCCCATTACAACCCTGTTACTGTTTTGGCCTTCACAACATCCGTTGGCAACAAAGTTCCACAGCTTGACTGTGTGTTTAAAGAAATACTTCCTTTTGTTCATTTTTAAGCCTGCTGCTTATTAATTTCCCCAGGTTCTTGTGTTACATGAAGAGGTAAATAACTCTTCCTTATTCACTTTCTACATTCACGATTTTATAGACCTCCATTATATCCCCTCTTAGTTACCTCTTTTCCAAGCTGAAAAGTCCCAGTCTTTTTTAATCTCTCCTCATATGGAAGTTGTACCATACCCTTAATCATTTTTGTTGCCCTTCTCTGTATCTTTTCCAAGTCTATTATATCTCTTTTGAGATGGAGCAACCAGAACTGCATGTGGTATTCAAGATGTGGGGGTACCATGGATTTATACAGAGGACAGAAAATATCATGCCAATCTGTACCTTTTCTAATGGTTCTTAACATTCTGTTAGCTGTTTTGACAGCTGCTGCACACTGAGCAGATGCCTTCAGAGAACTATTCACAATAACTCCAAGATCTTTCTTGAGTGGTAATAGCTAATTTAGACTTCATCATTTTGCATGTATAGTTGGGATTATTTTTCCAGTGTGTATTATTTTGCATTTATCAACAATGAATTTCATTTGCCATTTTGTTGCCCAGTCACTCAGTTTTATGAGATTTCTTTTAACTCTTTGCAGTCTGGTTCAGACTTCGCTATCCAAGGTAATTCTGTATTGTCTTCAAATTTTGCCACCTCACTGTTTACCCCTTTTTCCAAATCATTTATGAATATGTTGAATAGCACTGGTCCCATTACTGACCACTGTGGGACACCACTATTTACTTCCTTCCATTCTGAAGACTGACCATTTTGTTTCCTGTCTTTTTACCAGTTACTGATCTATGAGGGCCTTCCCTCTTATCCCATGACTGCTTACTTTGCTTAAGAGCCGTTGGTGAGGGACCCTGTCAAAAGCTTTCTGAAAGTCCAAGTACACTGTATCCACTAGATCACCCTTGTCCACGTTTGTTTGACCCTTTCAAACAATTCTAGTAGATTAGTGAGGCATGACTTTCCTTTACAAAGCCGTGTTGACACTTACCCAACAAACTGTCTTCATCTAAGTGTCTGATCATTCTGTTCTTTGTTATAGTTTCAACCAGTTTCCTTGGTACTGAAGTTAGACATGCCAGGATCTCTTCTGGAGTTGTTTTAAAAAATTGGTTTCACATTAGTTATCCTTTACGCATCTGGCATAGAGGCTGATTTAATCAATAGGTTACATACCAGAATTAGTAGTTCTGCAATTTCATATTTGAGTTCCTTCAGAACTCTGGGTGAATCCCTTCTGGTCCTGGTGACTTATTACTGTTTAACATATCCGTTTATTCTAAAACCTCCTCTCCTGACATCTCAATCTGGGCCAGTTACTCAAATTTGTCACCTAAAAAGAATGGCTCAGGTGTGAGAATCTCCCTCACATCCTCTGCAGTGAAGACAGATGCAAAGAATTAATTTACTTCTTTGCAATGGCTTTATCTTCCTGCTGTGCTTCTTTAGCACCTCAGTAATCTAGTGGCCCCTCTGAGTGTTTGGTAGGCTTCGTGCTTATGATGTACTTAAACAATGTACCATAGCAACTTGAGATTATCACAGAATCTCCTTGAATCATAGGACTGGCAGGGACCTCGAGAGGTCATCCAGTCCAGTCCCCTGCACTCATGGCAGAATTAAGTATTATCTATATCATCCCTGAAAGGTGTTTGTCTGATCTGCTCTTAAATATCTCCCAACAATGGAGATTCCATAACCTCCCTAGGCAATTTACTCCAGTGCTTAACCACCGTGACAGTTAGGAAGTTTTTCCTAATGTCCAACCTAAACCACCTTTGCTGCAATTTAAGTCCATTGCTTCTTGTCCTATCCTCAGAGGTTAAGGAGAATATTCTTTTCTCCCTCCTCCTTGTAACAATCTTCTATGTACTTAAAAATGTATCATGTCTCACCCCCCCACCACCACTCTTCTCTTCTCCAGCCTAAACAAACCTAGTTTTTTTTCCAATCTTTCCTCATAGGGCATGTTTTCTAGACCTTTAATCATTTTTTTTGCTTTCTTTGGACTTTCTCCAATTTGTCCACATCTTTCCTGAAATGTGGCACCCAGAACTGGACACACTACTCTAGTTGAGGCCTAATCAGCACAGCGTAGAGAGGAAGAATTATTTCTTGTGTCTTCAGAGTAGCAGCCGTGTTAGTCTGTATCAGCAAAAAGAAGAACAGGAGTACTTGTGGCACCTTAGAGACTAACAAATGTGTTAGTCTCTAAGGTGCCACAAGTACTCCTGTTCTTCTTCTTGTGTCTTGCTTACCACACTCCGGCTAATACATCCCAGAATGATGATTGCATATTTTTTTTTGCAACAGTTTTACACTATTCACTCCTTTTAAGCTTGTGATACACTATAACCCCCAAATGCCTTTCTGTAGTACTCCTTCCTAGGCAGTCATTTCCTATTTTATGTGAACCATCTTCGAGACACCACTGACTTCCTGAGGAAACTACAATCCATTGGTGATCTTCCTGAAAACACCATCCTGGTCACTATGGATGTAGAAGCCCTCTACACCAACATTCCACACAAAGATGGACTACAAGCCGTCAGGACCAGTATCCCCGATAATGTCACAGCAAACTTGGTGGCTGAACTTTGTGACTTTGTCCTCACCCACAACTATTTCACATATGGGGACAATATATACCTTCAAGTCAGCGGCACTGCTGACATGTGTCAAAGTTAGGAGCCAATGGAAATGGTGTTTTAGCAGAGTAAGTTAACATTTTCTTCAATTTTTAAAAAAGAAAATATTGTGATGATTTGGCAGATACAACTTAAGGAGTCTGGTTGATTTTAAGAAATTGCTGCATCATTGATTGCCTCAGTGTATATGGATTCCACCAATTGCTCTCAGGGCTGTGTCATATATCTTTCAGATCAGGGACATCAGATGGTCTTTAAACCTTGATGATTGCACATTCAAAGGAAGTACCTTAAGACAGTGGATAGGCTGAAGCTAGTAGTAGTGGTTTTCACCAATTTTTCTGCAGGGGGATGGGCTTTGAAGGAGTGGAGTTTCCCAAGAAGCAGAACAGGTTTCAGTGCTGGTTCTTAAAAACCACAGAACCTCTGGGTGGAGCTCAGAGGAAGGATTCACAGGAGGAACAGAGGCATAGGCTTTTAGAAGAGAAGGGAATATCTTGGATGGTACAATCAGCCACGGTCAAAGGAAGCTGGCTAGAGGAATGAGAATGGACTCCATGATTCAAGAGAGAAGCCCAACCTGGATAAGGGGAGTTCCAGAGAAGGTATCTGGAACCTCAAGAGACACTGAAACAACTCCTGAAGAGCACTCCAGTGTGGTAAGGAAATTGAAGCTGGGAATGGCATAAGGATTTTTCTTGTTTCTGTCTGTGTAATGGGGTTTCACTCACCACTGGGGGGGGGGGGGTACCTGCACTCATTCACCTCGTGGCCTCTCTCATTCTCCAGACTTAGCCCTCTGGTCAGGTCACTGTATAGTTTTCCCCTTCAGGGGAAGCCAAGTCCCACTAGATAATCTGCCTACGTGCTCTCCCATTCAGTCCTCTATGCCAGTTCCCAGTATGTACCATTTCCCCACTGGCTGGCAGAGGAACTTGAGTTTATCTTTACTCTGGGTTCCAGTTGATGGCCCCTATAATCAGCAGCCAAGGTCTACATAGTCTTAGCCCTTGCTGTGCTTTCCTTGGGCTTCTTCCTACTGCCTTCCACAGGCTTTCTTCCCTACAACTCCTCTGAGTAAACCTTCCCACAGAGCTGGGATCCCAGAGCTTTTACTCTCCCCTGGGTTTATTCTTACACACCTCTCTGTACCCAGAAAGCAACTGCTCATTTTCTCCGTGAAGCCCCTTTTTGTGCTTAACTTCCTGGCTTTATTTGAGCCCAGCCTGCTCCTGCCCAGCTGGACTTCATTTTCAATTACTGAATATCAATGAAGCCTGACTCTCCCCCAGGTGCAGCCTAAAGGTTAAATGGTCCCTTTTGAGCCACTTTAACAGTTTTAGGGCTGTGGAGTGAACACCCCCTTCCAGTCCGGATCTGTTTGTTTCTTGTGCTATTTAAAGTAAAGAGTGATTGGTTTTGGAACCTTTGCAAAGGCTGTGTATTATGTGCTTCAACTATCACATGTCCCTCCTGAAGAAGTAAACAGTAAGCTGCTGTGTCCACAAGTTTGGAGTTCTGGGAATGGGTGCTTAAGATTCTGTGGAGCCTGGGAGAGCCAGCACTAATCACTGGGTTTAGGCAGCTGGATTGTAGAGTCTTAGCTCAAGAAGGCAGTGCAAGACAGAAGATCTGCACCACAAGAATGTGCCTACAGCTTTAAAGTCAAAGGCAATGCGGAGTGCATAGGTCCAAAACACAGCAGCCTGATAAATGCCAGGAGGGGAAGCTTTTTTGGGGGGCAGTGACAGGTATTTTATATAGTTACTAATTTATTCCATGCTTATAATGTTAAATTGGAATTTTCTGGGGGTATAGCTCCAAGAAACTACTTTTACTGTTATTTGCTAAACAGTAGGGGAAACTTGGGAGGAAAGGTAAGGTTTCTGTGCATCTTTAATGTACTGTTTTAGGGAAAGATTCTGGGATATTTGTAAAACATGTTCAAATTTACAAACAAAGGAAGAGAAAATATGTTGTCCATATGAATCTCACAATCTGTGCAGAATCAATCCAATTTAATCATTACTTGGGAGCAAAATGGGGATGTGAGGAAAGGGAACTTTCTTGTTCCCCTTCTTCCCACAAAAGCCCTTGAACCCAACTTCCATCCTTATTTATACAGATGTGCAAACTCATTTACTTCAATGGGACAAAATATGGTCCCTGTGTTGTGGTCAATCCAACCTTCCACCTGAGAAGAGCTGTATGCTGTAGCTTCTGGGAAATATAATGACCTTGGGGTGTATATATTCCTTCTAGACAAACAGGAGAGCTCCCTCCCTCTAGAGGCAGAAAATGTCTCCATAGCAAGAAGCAACACCTGTTCTTGAACTGCTTGCCCCCTGCACCTAGACCTTAAGCCTCAGCCAATTCAATTTTAATAGGAAACAGTAGCTTTGCTGCATGATTGTCTTCTACAGATAGCTTAATTGGGAAATAGGTTGTTTTTTCACAGTTTCAGAGTAAGGGAAAAGATTGTTTTGAAAGTTTTCAAAGATAATTTTCTCATTACAAAAAACAGATGGGATTGTTCTGTAAATGGGTTAAATATAAACAAGGTACATTCTTATGCAGCTTTTTTGTGATGTCTGGTTCTTTTCTTATGGCTGCTTCTATTCAACTTCTTCAGTGACTTCACTCAGACAAGACCTGAAGCAGATCAGACATTAAAACAAGTCAACAAACTTGATTCTAGTTCTTATCTGAGCTGGCTGTTCCCCAGCCTTCCTTTTCCAGGACCTCTTGTCCCACAATCTAGCATCCTGTTTCAGTCTTCTATCTCTGGTACATGAGGATGAATGAGACCATCTGCTCTGGCTTCATGGGTGAGCCAGCAGAGTTGCTCTGTACATACACATAGTTTGATTTTTTTTTTCCAATCCTGGTCTACGCTACAAAGTTAGGTTGACCTAAATCAACTTGTTTTGACCTAGTTCTTCATATGTCTACACCTAAACTTGTCTCTCATCAACATAAGCACCCATCAACCAACACAGCGACACAATAATGCCACCTCCCTGACTGATACAGAGGCATGGTCAACGTACATATGTCAATGCACTGCCTGTATTGACCCTAACAGTCCTTCAGCAGCTGGCCTCCAATACATCTGTCCCTGTGACAGTGTTTGCTCAGATCATGATTTTGAACTCCACTGGCCAGGGATCACAGCCACTGGAAGCCCCTCCGCCCCTTTAAAACTCCAGCATTTTTTTAGAAATGCCACTTTTTGATTGTCCCTATTGGTGAGCATGCCTATTAGCCTAATTTTGTGGGTACCTGACCATGCCAATTCACTGCACACAGAAAACTACTAGACACATTCATGCCTAGAGCAGGAAAGTAGTCAGGGATCTCCTAGGCCTGTAGAAAGAGAGACAGTGCAAGTACAGCTAAGCTCTCTAAGGAACAGCTGAAGAAATATAAATATCCACTTGCAGATTGCACAGGGGATGGTAAAACTAAGGCATGATACAGATGAGCAGCAAGTGCAATGTGAAAGTGAAGGCACTTCAGCAGGCATATCAGAAGGCTAGGGAAGCTGCACTGCAGAACTACTACTTCTACAATAAAGTGCATGTCATATCGGGCATGGACGACACCAGCACCCTGCATACAACTGTGGACACTTTGCAGGAGCATGATAAGGAGACCCTGCAGTTTGCTGCAAGGAGGAGGAAAAGTAGCAGCAATGGGGGTAATGAACCTGAAGGGAGATGCAAACTATGCAGCAAGCCAGGACTCCAGGAGCTTTTTGAAACTCCAGCAGAGTCAAGCCAGTCCTGCCAGGCAAGAGCTGATGACCGTGCTGATGAAGGGGAAGGGAGCTCAGTTAAGTGTGTATATTCATTATAAGCATTTTTTTAACCTTTACATTGCAAGAAACCTCCTCCCCCTTCCTCCATCCTGTCCCCTTGTCCTTCTGATTTAAGAAATGTCTTCCTTTCCATCCATGCTTTTAGAGAACAAAAAGACTTTGATTTTTGATTGCTCACTTTACCCGTAAAACGTTAGAAAACAGTGTTAGAACATAATTTTTTAAAAAAGTTAGCTTGGAAATCTGAATTACACAATCCACATCAGATCAGTGTCCTGTGCTCAGACAGAGGTAGAAGAAAGAGGTAGATGATGAAACTTCCAATGAGATATTCTGCAATCCCAGGGTGCTGGAACAATTTGTATAAGGGGGTGCTGAGAGCCATTGAACCATACTGTGAACCTTGTATTTAACGGAAACCACTTCAATCCAGCAGGTGTGGCAGCACCCCCAGTTCCAGCACCTATGCTGAAATTCTCTTCCAAACATTTCTAGGCACGGTGGACTTATTTCTTCTCCCACGATAAGAGACTTTTACATGCCACTCTGCAATGAGTTCTACTGGCACCATTGCAGTAAACAAGCTAGAAGCATATGCACCCACGTGGCTTCGGAATGCCAGTAGAAGCTGGATTGTCTGTGCCATTGTCATCCCCAAGAATGAGATATCAGTCAAAATTACCTCTGCCTGTGAAAATATTGGCAATATACACTCACTTTCCCTATACTCATACCTCAGGGCACCAAGCATTTAAACTTCCCATGCAATGAACCAGCCCCTGAAAAAATGGTCTTTTAAGGCCTCCCTCAGCTGTATAGCTCCACAGTTGTCTTTTTCTAATAGCCCTTGGGTTTGGCTGTTCAAATTCAGCAGACAGCCGGTCCACCTTACCCCTCCTCCCTGCCTGTAGCCTTTTCCTCTCTGCCTCAGAGACATTATGCAGTACCCAACATGCAGCTATAATGGTGGGGATGTTTGCTAGTCTAAAATCCAATCTAGGTAATATTGGACCGACTTCTGTTGGTGAAAGACATGCTTTCCAGCTATACAGAACTCTTCTTCAGGTCTGGGAAAGGTACTCAGAGTTCCCAGATCTGAAGAAGAGAATCTTTTTGTAGCTTGAAAGCGTCTCTCTTTCACCAACAGAAGTTGGTCCAATAAAACATATTACCTCACCCACTGTCTCTCTACAATATACTGGCACCAACAACACTGGAAACAGGATTTAGGTCTGTAAGATATGTAGTTTGGCCATGGAAGGCCTCAGGCCTGAAACAGTTGGCACGAATAGTTGACTGAGAGATGACCCTGTACTAGTCAATTGTAAGATTACAGTAAGATGTGTTAAGTGCTGATGTTCTGGCAACTGTGCAGCAATAGACTAGACAGTATGCCTCAATGTACCAGTTAATACCTCAAGATGTTGGATAGCAACATTACTAGGGAAATACAACCTAGATGGGTTACTAGAAAGGTGGGTGCATAACTGTTCCCAGAGAAAAAAGAATGAGGAGTACTTGTGGCACCTTAGAGACTAACTAATTTATTTGGACATAAGCTTTCGTGGGGTAAAACCCACTTCATCAGATGCATACAGTGGAAAATACAGTAAGAAGATATATATATACACACACACACACACACAGAGAACATGAAAAAATAGGGGTTGCCATACCAATTCTAACAAGACTAATCAATTAAGGTGGGAGAAAAAAATTTTTGTAGTGATAATCAGGATGGCCCATTTCAAACAGTTGACAAGAAAGTGTGAGTAACAGTAGGGGGAAAATTAGCATGGGGAAATAGTTTTTACTTTGCGTAATGACCCATCCACTCCCAGTCTTTTATTCAAGCCTAATTTAATGGTGTCCAGTTTGCAAATTAATTCAAGTTCTGCAGTTTCTCATTTGAGTCTGTTTTTGAAGTTTGTTGAAGAATTGCGACTTTTAGGTCTGTAGTTGAGTGTTGAAGTGTTCTCCAACTGGTTTTTGAGTGTTATAATTCTTGACGTCTGATTTGTGTCCATTTATTCTTTTGCATAGAGACTGTCCGGTTTGGCCAATGTACATGGCAGAGGGGCATTGCGGGCACATGATGGCATATATCACATTGGTAGATGTGCAGGTGAATGAGCCCCCGATGGTGTGGCTGATGTGATTAGGTCCTATGATGGTGTCCCTTGAATAGATATGTGGACAGAGTTGGCAACGGGCTTTGTTGCAAGGATAAGTTCCTGGGTTAGTGTTTTTGTTGTGTGGTGTGTAGTTTCTGGTGAGTATTTGCTTCAGGTTGGGGGGCTGTCTGTAAGCGAGGACTGGCCTGTCTCCCAAGATCTGTGACAGTGAGGGATCGTCCTTCAGGATAGGTTGTAGATCCTTGATGATGCGCTGGAGAGGTTTTAGTTGGGAGCTGAAGGTGACGGCTAGTGGTGTTCTGTTACTTTCTTTGTTTGGGCCTGTCCTGTAGAAGGTGACTTCTGGGTACTCTTCTGGCTCTGTCAATCTGTTTCTTCACTTCAGCAGGTGCGTATTGTAGTTTTAAGAACTCTTGATAGAGATCTTGTAGGTGTTTGTCTCTGTCTGAGGGATTGGAACAAATGCGGTTGTATCTTAGAGCTTGGCTGTAGACAATGGATTGTGTGATGCGGTCTGGATGAAAGCTGGAGGCATGTAGGTAAGTATAGCGGTCAGTAGGTTTCTGGCATAGGGTGGTGTTTATGTGACCATCACTTATTTGCACTGTAGTGTCCAGGAAGTGGGTCTCTTTTGTGTGGACTGGTCCAGGCTGAGGTTGATGGTGGGATGGAAATTGTTGAAATCATGGTGGAATTCCTCAAGGGCTTCTTTTCCATGGGTCCAGTTGATGAAGATGTCATTAATGTAGCACAAGTAGAGTAGGGGCATTAGGGGATAAGAGCTGAGGACACATTGTTCTAAGTCAGCCATAAAAATATTGGCATATTGGTACCCATAGCAGTGCCGCAGACTTGAAGGTATATATTATTCCCATATGTGAAATAGTTGTGGGTGAGGACAAAGTCACAAAGTTCAGCCACCAAGTTTGCTGTGACATTATCGGGGATACTGGTCCTGACGGCTTGTAGTCCATCTTTGTGTGGAATGTTGGTGTAAAGGGCTTCTACATCCATAGTGACCAGGATGGTGTTTTCAGGAAGATCACCAATGGATTGTAGTTTCCTCAGGAAGTCAGTGGTGTCTTGAAGATGGTTCACAGTCAAGCTGGAAGGGCATATCAAGTGGGGTCCCACAGGGATCAGTTCTGGTCAATATCTTCATCAATGATTTAGATAATGGCATAGAGAGTACACTTATAAAGTTTGCAGTTGATACCAAGCTGGGAGAGGTTGCAAGTGCTTTGGAGAATAGGATTAAAATTCAAATGATTGGGACAAACTGGAGAAATGGTCTGAGGTAAACAGGATGAAATTCAATAAGGACAAATGCAAAGTACTCCACTTAGGAAGGAAAATCAGTTGCATGCACATAAAATAGGAAATGACTGCCTAGGAAGGAGTACTACAGAAAGGCAACTGGTGGACTCCATATACACTGAGGCAATCAATGATGCAGCAATTTCTTAAAATCAACCAGACTCCTTAAGTTGTATCCGCCAAATCATCACAATATTTTCTTTTTTAAAAGTTGAAGAAAATGTTAACTTACTCTACTAAAACACCATTTCCATTGGCTCCTAACTTTGACACATGTCAAAGTCAAATCACATACTGATGCACCTCTCTGAAAAACAGTTTCTGGGGTGGGATGCTATTATAATTACATTGACTCTCTTTAGTAATATGTTCTCTCTCATGCTGCTACAGCAAAACCAATACATTATGTATTTCTGCAGAAATTAAACTATGGTTATCTATATATTATGCAAATGCCTGAAGCATGCCAAAGGCATTTCATGAATATATAAGAATACATATAAAGCATATTTTTCAGTAAAATGACAGGTTTCAGAGTAGCAGCCGTGTTAGTCTGTATCCGCAAAAAGAACAGGAGTACTTGTGGCACCTTAGAGACTAACAAATTTATTAGAGCATAAGCTTTCGTGGACTACAGCCCACTTCTTCGGATGCATATAGAATGGAACATATATTGAGGAGATATATATACACACATACAGAGAGCATAAACAGGTGGGAGTTGTCTTACCAACTCTGAGAGGCCAATTAAGTAAGAGAAAAAAAACTTTTGAAGTGATAATCAAGATAGCCCAGTACAGACAGTTTGATAAGAAGTGTGAGAATACTTACAAGGGGAGATAGATTCAATGTTTGTAATGGCTCAGCCATTCCCAGTCCTTATTCAATCCTGAGTTGATTGTGTCTAGTTTGCATATCAATTCCAGCTCAGCAGTCTCTCGTTGGAGTCTGTTTTTGAAGTTTTTCTGTTGTAATATAGCCACCTGCAGGTCTGTCATTGAATGACCAGACAGGTTAAAGTGTTCTCCCACTGGTTTTTGAGTATTATGATTCCTGATGTCAGATTTGTGTCCATTAATTCTTTTGCGTAGAGACTGACCGGTTTGGCCAATGTACATGGCAGAGGGGCATTGCTGGCACATGATGGCATATATCACATTGGTAGATGTGCAGGTGAACGAGCCCCTGATGGTATGGCTGATGTGATTAGGTCCTATGATGATGTCACTTGAATAGATATGTGGACAGAGTTGGCATCGGGGTTTGTTACAAGGATAGGTTCCTGGGTTAGTGGTTTTGTTCAGTGATGTGTGGTTGCTGGTGAGTATTTGCTTTAGGTTGGGGGGTTGTCTGTAAGCGAGGACAGGTCTGTCTCCCAAGATCTGTGAGAGTAAAGGATCATCTTTCAGGATAGATGCTAGATCTCTGATGATGCGCTGGAGAGGTTTTAGTTGGGGGGCCTTATCCACATCTGCTCGCGGTGTAGTACCGGTAGGTGCCGCAGGGGCACTGTGCACCAAAGTGCTCGGTGCCGGAACTTGCCATGCCAAGGGAGGATCTGGGCTAAGTGTCGCCTCCATGAGGAGCTGCTTGAGTCGAAAGTCCCGTTCCTTTTTGGTCCTGGGTCTGAAAGCCTTACAGATTTTGCACTTATCTGTTTGGTGGGACTCTCCTAAACACTTCAGACACGAGTCATGCGGATCTCCCGTTGGCATAGGCTTAGCACAGGACGCGCACGGCTTAAAGCCAGGAGAAGCAACCCCCTTAATCCCCGCTAACTATTTACAACTATTTAACAATGAACTATGAACAGGAATAACTATTCTAAAGAACATACAACTATAATTACAATTATCTATAAGAATTAACTGGATAAGCTAGGGAGAGTGGAGAACAGCTATGCCGCGCTCCACAGTTCCAACGACCGTCAGGGGCGGTAAGAAGGAACTGAGGGGGCGCTGGGTCGGCTGGGGTATATATCCGGCGCCATGAAGGCGCCACTCCAGGGGGCTCCACAGCCGACCCACCGGGTGTTGCTAGTGTAGAAAATTTATCCGACGATCGTGCACGCAGCGCGCACACACCTAATTGGAATCGATATGAGCAAGCACTCGAAGAAGAACTGGTGCTTAGCCAGTCGGTCCCCAGCCTGTAGCGGTGCATGGGATTCTTTCTTCCTAAGTGCAGGACTCTGCACTTGTCCTTGTTGAACCTCATCAGGTTTATTTTGGCCCAATCCTCCAATTTATGTAGGTTACTCTGGACCCTATCCCTACCCTCCAGCGTATCTATCTCTTCCCTCAGTTTAGTGTCATCTGCAAACTTGCTGAGGATGCAATTAATCCCATCATCCAGATCATTAACAAAAATGTTGAACAAAACCAGCCCCAGGACCAACCCCTGGGACACTCCGTTTGATACCGGCTGCCAACTAGACATCGAGCCGTTGTTCATTACCTGTTGAGCCCGACAATCTAGCCAGCTTTCTATCCACCTTATAGTCCATTCATCCAATCAATACTTTTTTAACTTGCTGGCAAGAATACTGTGGGAGACCGTATCAAAAGCTTTGCTAAAGTCAAGATATATCACATTCACCGCTTTCCCCATATCCACAGAGCCAGTTATCTCATCATAGAAGGCAATCAGGTTGGTCAGGCATGACTTGCCCTTGGTGAATCCATGTTGACTGTTCCTGATCACCTTCCTCACCTCCAAGTGCTTCAAAATAGTTTCCTTGAGGACCTGCTCCATGATTTTGCCGGGGACTGAAGTGAGGCTGACCGGTTTGTAGTTTCCCGGGTTCTCTTTCTTCCCTTTTTTAAAAATGGGCACTATATTTGCCTCTTTCCAATCGTCTTGGACCTTCCCCGATCGCCACGAATTTTCAAAGATAATGACCAATGGCTCTGCAATCAGATCAGCCAACTCCCTCAGCACCTTTGGATGCATTAGATCTGGTCCCATGGACTTGTGCACGTCCAGCTTTTCTAAATAGTCCTTAACCAGTTCTTTCACTACTGAGGGCTGCTCACCTCCTCCCCATATTGTGTTGCCCAGTGCAGCAGTCTGGAGCTGACCTTGTCTGTGAAGACCAAGGCAGCTATTCTCCAAATTTATTTTAACTATGGAGGAAATGTCAATCAAAAAGTTAGCCAGCCATCAAATTATATTAAAAGCAGGACAAATCACTAGTTTCAATATACTTAATTATCCAAAGCTGGGGCATTCCAGGAAAGGAGGTTTTTAGATCACTGTTGGGCCCTTCTTAGAGCAAGAGCTCTTCAGCAAAACAATTCCCCTGACAGGACACTGAGGCATTGTTTAATATTTGACTGAGGCCTGGTCTCCACTTTTTACCAGCATAACTTTAAGTGGTGTATTTTTGTTTTGTTTTTATTAACATAGTTATGCTGGCAAAAGACCTAGTGTAGACATTTACACCAGTATAAAGGTGCCTTATACTGGTATAGTTTTGTTTCACCAAACTGGAATAAGCTATACTGCTCTAAGCACCTTTTTATACTGGTATAACACCATCTATCTGGGGGCAGGGTGGGAGGAGAAAGACGTTGCCTCTTTAACTATGCTGGCACCGTTAAAGCAGCACCATGTTTAAGCAGGGTGGATTTGATTTAAATCACTAGTCAGGAAGACTCGATTTAATCATGGATTTCTACATAAAAGTGCATTCTTGTTGGTTGTTACAACCTTAATACATATTCTTCACAACTCAGAGATAGATGTAGGTTTCATTTTTAGAAGGTACAGACTATACATTTTTTAAGTGATTTATTTTGAAAACTTTTCAGATTAGTTTTACAGCTATATCAGAAAATGAATAATTGTTTGGTTATTTCATTTACCAAAGGTAATTGAAGCAGATATTTGTGAAGTCATTGGGAGGTGAACTAGCTCCAATTCAACAGGTTAATCATTAATATTTGGAGGATTTTCTTGCCATGCTGTATTAGGAGGAGAACATCACCAGACAGACAATTAAATTGTGTTATTTAACTAAAACAACAACGGTTATGTATTCTGGATTTTTTTTTTCAACAGCAAACATATAATATTTTAACAAAACAAGCATATAAATTTTTGAATTTAGTAAAACATTCAAGTTTTTTAAAATCAGGTATGTTTTTGTTAAAATTGTTTTTAACTAAAATAGTTAAATATTTAAAAAAAACAAAAATCAAAAATTAAATCAACTATGTCAGCCAGGTCAACATGAGAAACTTAAAATATTGGCTTCTGCTGCTAACTCAGCCATCTTCATCTTCATCTTCCTGTTTGTTCTAATCCGGAAAAGAAAAACAAGCTTTCCTGCTTTTTCAGGTCCCAAACGATTTCTCAATTTGGAATTAATTAGTCCAAAGGAAGAAAATATTCTTTCTACACCGGCAGAAGAAGCTACTGCTGTTAAAAGTGAGATCATCATTTCAACAGTCTCTGAATCCAAGTGTTTAAGTGACTTCCACCAGTTCACTAATGTGACTTTCTTTAAAACATCATCAGCAAACATATATTTCTTGAATGGTTCACCCTTACCTCTGAACTTTATTATAGTTAGCATTATGGAGGGATGTTTTCTGGATGACTATGGCTTGGTCTACACTACCCCCCCCAATTCGAACTAAGGTACGCAACTTCAGCTACGTGAATAACGTAGCTGAAGTCGAAGTACCTTAGTTCGAACTTACCTTGGTCCACACGCGGCAGGCAGGCTCCCCCGTCGACTCCGCGGTACTCCTCTCGCCGAGCTGGAGTACCGCAGTCGACGGCAAGCACTTCCGGGTTCGACTTATCGCGTCCAGACTAGACGCGATAAGTCGAACCCAGAACTTCGATTTCCAGCCGTCGAACTAGCTGGTAAGTGTAGCCAAGGCCTATGTCATAGCAACTCCTCTTCTTCAGTAGTTAAGGTTTGACTCTGTTACTGAGTATTGAGAATATTTGCAAGAAAATGAGCTGGGGATAGTGCTTGTCCCATCCTTTTTTTAATGCTTGTAATTTAATTCTGTCATTGCATAGTTCTCTTTTTAAGATTTCACTCAGCTCCTTCCAAATTTCAACAGCGTCAGCAGCAAAACAGTTATTTTCCCTGCATTTTGTTCAAGGCTATAGAAATAGGCTTCAGGGTACTCAGCATGTGTTCAACATTTCTCTTAAGCCCAATGTTGAGAACTTTGGCTGTGACAGTGCCATCTATTTTTTCACGTTTTTGTTCACAAACTGTCATCAGATTAGGCCAGTTCTTGATACAGTGCTCAAAACAGTCCACTACTGAGTTCCATCGCACGTCTTGTGGGAGAGTTAGCTTGGTTCCTCCCACTTTTATCAGAGCAGCTGCTGCAAAATGGTTGTTACGGAAGTATTTTGCAATTTCAACATTAGCCTTTATTTATTTATTTGAAGTCTTTGGCTAAGAGGTGCATCAAATGAGCACTGCAACCGTATGTTATTAGCTTGGGACTCTCTTCACTCTATTTTGAATAATTTCTTCTCATCTTGGATACATTTTCAGCATTGTCCTTGAAAGCTAAGCACTAGACATTCAAATTTTTTTCCTCAGTTTGTTATAGCTTTTACCGCTACTTCTTGTAAGTATTTTGCTGTGTGTGCATTTCCTGATGTATCAATTGTTTCTGTAAGAAAGACATTCCCTTCTTCTGTTAAGTATCAGAGGGATAGCCGTGTTAGTCTGAATCTGTAAAAAGCAACAGAGGGTCCTGTGGCACCTTTAAGACTAACAGAAGTATTGGGAGCATAAGCTTTCATGGGTAAGAACCTCACCTGCATCTGAAGAAATGAGGTTCTTACCCTTCTTCTGTTGTCACACAAGCACATATAACAGGATCATTGTGAACACTGCTCCACCCATCAAGTCTCAGGTTAACAATTTCACCCTCTAGACATTTTGCACACTGCTCAATTTCTTTCATACACTTTATCCAGCAATTTCCCTGTGACATCTGCTCTGTTGGGTGGACTGTATCCTGGTCTTAATGACTGAACCATGTTAATGAAGTGTGCATTCTCAATCATACAAAAAGGAGAGTTTGTTGCATAAACAAACTGGGTAATTTTTTCATCAATTACCTTTTTTTGTAATCTGCTGGTACTTATCACAAATTTATCGATGTTTTTTTCTGGATGATGGAGTTTTTTTTTTTCTTTTTGCTACAGGTGATATACTGTGGCTATGACACATACACGATATGACTGAAACACTATCATTGGCAGATAACTCTGAAACTATAGAAAATGATGGTGATCTGGAAGGTGGATAGTCTTCAGAATCCTGTATGTTGAGGATGCATTCTCCTAAACAAAGTAAGTCAATGCAGTTATTTATTATTACCATACTGATCATTTAGTATTACTCATTGCATTGACTGACACTCAGTACTATTTTAAAGGTGAAATTGTAAAGGGAAGATCTGCCTATTTCAGCTATTTATTTTTTATCACAACTGCATCTAAAAGGATAGTACCATAGAACAACAACTATATTTTTTGCTCAAACGTGAGAATTCAAGAATAGTCCAGAAAGAAGACAGGCAGTCCTTAAGAAAGAAGTCTGAAATTAAAAAAGTTTACCAACCTGAAGATCCTGCATGTTCAGACATGTTCCTTTCATCATCTTCCTCCTGAGAAGGAACACTTCTCATGATGTTGTTTCATTCGGGCGACCAGGTCTTGCATTTCTTTGTTGCACTGTTGGCATTTTGCATGCATGCCTGTCTTACCCACAGGTAGAGGAACTTCATTAAAATATTCCCCAACTGGGTCTCTTTTATGGCCTGCTGCCATTATAGGTTTTCCCTTCTAGTGAGAGAATGGTATGGTAGATCTTAAACCAATGAAGGCTACACTCAGAAAGACCTCAAGACTTCTGGTACGTGCTGCTCAAACAGTTTCACTTTTGTTTCTACTGCCTATCCCTCCCTTCTCACATTTATCTCCAGACTTCTTCTCCTTGTCCAGATCTATTATGCCTGCAACAATCTTCTATTCACTGAACTTTTTGAAACTTTGCACTTTTAAAGAGAGGTAAGGGATTGACTCTGTGTACACAATTTGCAGAGGGACAATAGGGTTGAGGTCTATTATTTTGCACCTCTATATCATTTATTTAAACACATTTTTGCTGTTAAGCATGTTATCTCTGGAGACACAAATCCACAGTTTGAGGACTGCAAAACTAAGCATCTCTGATGGTATCTTCTAGACTGAGCACTGAGTCCCATTGGGTAGATAGAAAGATTAACCTAAATAATCTATACAGAAGCTCCTGGAGCCCCATAAAATTGGGTCCCTAATCCATGAACTATTGGAACTCATTTACAAAACTTTTCTTAAACATTACATGAATATATTGTCTCATACTATAGAATTAGAATTTATAATCCCTATTCCATGATGAGATATCTTTGAGCTATAATGTATCTTAATTAAAACTGTCTTTAGATAGGTGTTTTTCCTCAAAAAGCATTTTATCAAAAAAATCCAATTTAAATAAAAGTCCAATTTTTAAATTAAAAAAAAAAAATCATTGATTTTTATCCCCCCTGCTTTTAAGTATTGATATGGCCTAAAAAGAGAAAGTGCTCTTCTCCATTGAACCATCAATACCACTTCCTGTAGCAGTTGTGCTTTACTTGAAGATCTCTCACACAAGTATCGGTCAGGCCTTGACCCTGCTTGTCTTATAAAATCACAGCCCGAGATGAGATGGCTGCAGGCAATGAATCACTGTATGCACTGAGTTCCCCTGTTCCTCTGCAACACTTTGACTCTAATATTGTATTTTGCAAAAGTCTACTAATAAAGGCTTCTGAATTTTCTGCTTATGTAGCATCCATATGTTTCTTCTATGAAATTATTTCCACAGGGAAGTCTTCCATTCTTCCCTTACTGTCAGCCTATTACACATCCAGAATTTCTCATTGTACAGTTGCACTTTGGTTTATAATAAATTTTTAATTCTATAATTTTGTTTTTTTCATTTAATATAGGAAAGGACTTTAAGCTTCTCTTATAAAAGGCACTATATAAATCAAGTGTTGTTACCTTGTTCTATTTATGTATTTTTAACATTTTATTTACACTTTTGTTTTTAAACATCAATAATTGTATACTTGAAAACTGGTAACACAAACTAGAAAAAAATATTTAATAAAAGCAGAAGTTGCAATCTATATAATATTCCAGGATTGTTATTCTGGGTGTTACTCTGAAGCCTAGAATGTCTGACTGAGTGGGAAGCGATGGAAACAGCTACAAGCATGGTGGATAGTTCTTTTGGTTCAGAATATCATCAGGTTGAATCATAACTGGGTTTTGCAGTCTGTTACTGTTGGAAGATTATTGATACCATTGTTTGTTCCAATACCACTATGATCCCAATTCAACCATAAATTCCTTTATTCATTGTAAAGGCTAAATGGTATTTATACAATTGCTCCAAGCATGTCTAAATAATAAGCAATTGCTACATCCATACAGTAACAAACATTCCTAAGCATTTGATCAGAATACTCATGAAAGGATCAGTACTGGGGATAACTCTCTCATCCTGACTTGCTCAAGCATAATCAGGTAGGATCTGATAAATACCCATTGCAAGTCTGGTTCTTTTACACAGCGCAACAAACAAGTGATGCTTTGCTGAGTCTTACTATTTTAGCTAAAAAACAGGTTTTGGCTAGTTTGGGATTACTACAGATTCAACATGCACAATCCTTTATTGTTCAAAGTAGTTAGAATTATTTCTGATGAGTGGGACCTTTTTTCTCAAGCACTTTTCCTCCTATCTTATCAGTTACCTTTCAAATTCAGTTTTTCCACTTAAGCCACTGTGAAATTACCCAGGGTACAATCTGGATTGCTGGATAACACTCCCCCCTCAATTTCCCAACCTGGGGTGCCTTGTACACTGCTTTGCTGTGAGACCAACCACTCCTGGTCTGCTCTCATACAGCCTCCATTATGTAACTCATTGCCAGCTATACTGTATGACTGCTATCATGACCCACTCAGTATTACACTTTAGAGCAACAGCAGCAAACTCCCAAGTTCCAGATTTCCCCCCAGAAATGTGCACCTTGTACTGTCCAGCACCCTCTTGGACAACACAAGCTCATATAAAGTCTGTCATTTATTAACAGAAAATGATATGCATAAAACTTGTTATCCCAAATGGAGTTTCCCAAACACTTAAATCCAAACACACTGGTTTAGATCAAACAACAAAACACATGTTATTAACTACAGGAAGATAAACTTTAAGTGACTACAAGTAATGAGGCATATAAGTCAGAATTTGTTACAAGGAAATAAACGGCAAAACGCAACTAACACCTAACTTAAGAAGTTAAATTAATATAAAGCAAAGGTCTCCCCCACCACATGTTCCAGCAGGCTTACTGGTTGAACCCCTTTCAGTCAGGCTCTCTCCCCTAGTCCAATGCTGCTTCCTTTGTTCTCCAGGTATTGATGATGCTGTGGGTAGAGAGCAAATGAGAGATGATTTGGGGGTATCTGCCCTCTCCTCTTTATAGCCCTTTCTCTTGCACAAGAATATCTCCAGCTGATCAGGAGACAGAAAATCTGTGTGGCCAGGAACCTTAAGCTGCTTCTTTGTCACTATGTAGATTTGTTTTTTTGTTTTTTGTTTTTGGTTTTTTTTGGCCACCACCCTGAGCATGTTGACAGCTGGCAGAGGGATTGGTAGCTTTTTGTCTCTGGGGAACTTGTTTGTGACTGCCCTCCAGAATATGTTGAAACATGTCTTGGAAAAATCATACAGTGGAATCTTCTATCTTTACACAATGTTGTCACACATACTTCAGCAGGACAATAATGATCAGCAAATCTTGAGTTTTCAAATAACACTTCACACTGTCTGCTTTGTACATAGTCTTATAAAAGGGGTGAACATAGGGGTACAGCCTGTCACAGCCACATTCCAAGTCCACTATTTCTAATCAAGCCTACCATCTTTCAAGACCTCCCCACAACTGCTAACTGCAAACCAAGCCATATCTTTTTTTTGCAGCTAAGGTAATTTAACCATTTTATACCTATCTAATCCTATAGTTACCATCTAGTTTTTAAGTTCTTACAGCTGGCTGACAGAAAGGCATGTATCTATACTATCTCTATGTATCTATACAGCAAGGGTCCTAGTCCACTGTGACATCAGAAGTAATGCAACCAATCACCACCCTTACCCTACAGCTAAAGTTTAATTGGTTGTATGAGGGAGATGGCACAGATGCTGGATTACGTGGCCCAGCTGCCCCACCCATTCGACAGCATGGAATTTCAATAACTAGTTTAAGCAATTTGAAAAGCAAGTACAAAATTTGACATGATACAGTGAACACAAACAATAACTAGACATTCATTAGACAAAGGCATTAAAACAAAAACAGTATTACTTGTTGGGATATAAATTCCTTTTTTATAAATAGAATTATCCAAAATAGTTAATATTTAATATTTGAAATCAGTTACAATAGAACGCAATTAGATCTTATTCTGATGTATTATTGGCCTAATCCCATTCTCATTAACGTCAACAGACCTGACTCCCATGTTTCCAGTGTTGTTGTAGCTGTGTCCCCTGGGCATTGAACCAGGCTCTAAAGTGCTCCATCCTCATGTCTTCCTTCTTATATGCATAAATGAAAAGAGATTTGACATCACTGTAATCCATAAAATGTTAATTGCTTTCAATCAAAGCACAATCACATTTTAACAAGTTATAGTGCCAGTTTAGGTATAGCTACAGAAGCAAATTCTTATCTTAAATTCAGCAATATTCTCCACTGTACCTAAGTTGCTCTAGACAACCAAACTTGTAGTCATAGCTCTTTTCTTAAATAATACAGAAAGAAATGTAATAAAAGTGAGCTACACTGTAAGGAGAAGTCAGAAATAACTGGTGGAAGAGGCTTACTGGGCATTCTAAAAGCTTTGCCTATTTGTTAAAAATTGATCCTTTTCTTTTGTTCATGTGTGGTTTCCAATAATGAAGAGATTGTTGTACAAATCAATTTACATAGCTTTCTAAAATTCTAATGTTACATGACTTGATCCTATTTTCAATAATTTCAACTTTGCAATGAAGCAAATCATTATCCTGTATGAAGACTCCATTGAGTAACTGAAATTTCATACTGTGATTGCAATTCAGATGTTTTCCCTCTGATTTTTGTAATGTTCTTTGATTAAAAAAAATCTTAGAACTAATGAGCTGATTCAGTTTCAGATTCATTGCGACAAGACTCTAAAGCTTGTATTAAAGGAAACACAGATGAACGATATCTTTGAAGATAGAAGACAATTTATATACAGAACATACTGGGCCAGATTCTCAGATGGTATTGACTTCAATGGAGCTATACTGATTTACAGAAGCTAAGGAGCTGACTTGCTGCATTCAGTGCTGCTCTGGCCAAAGAAGAATATGATGGGGGGCAGATTCCCTCTTTTTTGTCTGGATGTCTCCTATAACTGTCCATTAATTATTTTTTAAATACCTCAACAACTGTAATAAATATTATTAATATCTACTACAGATTATTTATCAAATATGCCATGCTGAATACAGTTTCAAAACATTTTAGCTTAGTGGGCATAATGAGCCATTTAATTTTTTTTTAATATATACGGGAGCAGGCAACAAGGGCAGTAATAGGGTGACCAGACAGCAAATGTGAAAAATCGGGACAGGGGGTGGAGGGTAATAGGAGCTTATATAAGAAAAAGACCCAAAAATCGGGACTGTCCCTATAAAATCGGGACATCTGGTCACCCTAGGCAGTAAGCACCCAACTCCCATTGATTTTCAGTGGCATTTGGGCAACTAAATTCTATTAGAACCTTTGCAAATCTCCCCATATCTTTACTATCTCTTTTCATCTCCAAACATGTTTGGAATAAGGCCAAATTCAGAGATGAGTCTAAACTAGGGCTGTCAAGTGATTAAAAAATTAATCACGATTAAGTGCGTGATTAAAAAAATTAATCACGATTAATCGCATTGTTAATAATAGAATACCATTTAAATATTTTTGGATGTTTTCTATATTTTCAAATATGTTGATTTCAATTACAACACAGAATACAAAGTGTACAGTGCTCACTTTATATTTATTTTTGATTACAAATATTTGCACTATAAAAACAAAAGAAATAATATTTTTCAATTCACCTCATACTGTGATGCAATCTTTTTATCATGAAAATTTAACTTGCAAATGTAGAATTATGTACCAAAAAAAAAATATATAACTGCATTCAAAAATAAAACAATGTAAAACTTTAAAGCCTACAAGTCCATTCAGTCCTACTTCTTGTTCAGCCAGTCACTCAGACAAACAAGTTTGTTTAAATTTGCAGGAGATAATGGAAATGAGAACAGACATTCACATGGTACTGTTGTAGCTGGCGTTGCAAGATATTTACGTGCCAGATGTGCTAAAGATTCATATGTCCCTTCATCTTCAACCATCATTCCAGAGGACATGCGTCCATGCTAATTATGGGTTCTGCTCGATAATGATCGAAAGCAGTGCAGACCGACGCATATTCACTTTCATCATCTGAGTCAGATGCCACCAGCAGACGGTTGATTTTCTTTTTTGATGGTTCAGGTTCTGTAGTTTCCACATCGGAGTGTTGCTCTTTTAAGATTTCTGAAAGCATGCTTCACACGTCGTCCCTCTCAGATTTTGGAAGACACTTCAGATTCTTAAACCTTGGGTCGAGTGCTGTATCTATCCTTAGAAATCTCACATTGGTACTTTCTTTGCATTTTGTCAGATCTGCAGTGAAAGTGTTCTTAAAATGAACATGTGCTGGGTTATCATCCGAGATTGCTATAATATGAAATACATGGCAGAATGCGGGTAAAACAGAGCAGGAGACATACTATTCTCCCCTCAAAGAGTTCAGTCAAAATGTAATTAACGCATTATTTTTTTAAGGAGCATCATCAGCATGGAAGCATGTCCTCTGGAATGGTGGCCGAAGCATGAAGGGGCATATGAATGTTTAGCATATTTGGCACATAAATACCTTGCAATGCCAGCTACAAAAATGCCATGTGAAAACTGTTCTCACTTTCAGGTGACATTGTAAATAAGAAGCCGGCAGCATTATCTCCCATAAATGTAAACAAACTTGTTTGTCTTAGCGATTGGCTGAATAAGAAGTAGGACTGAGTGGAATCGTAGGTTTTAAAGTTTTACATTGTTTTATTTTTTGAGAGCAGTTATGTAAGAAAAAAAATCTACATTTGTAAGTTGCACTTTCAGAATAAAGAGATTGCATTATAGTACTTGTATGAGGTGAACTGAAAAATACTATTTCTGTTTATCTTTTTTATAGTGAAAATATTTGTAATAAAAATAATATAAAGTGAGCACTGTACACTTTGTATTTTGTCTTGTAATTTAAGTAATTTAATTTAAATTTGATAATGTAGAAAAACATCCAAAGATAGTTAATAAACTTCAGTTGGTATTCTATGCAATTAAAATTGCAATTAATCACAATTATTTTTTTTCGGTTAATCGCATGAGTTAACTGTGATTAATCAACAGCCCTAGTCTAAACTAGTATATTTTACATTTTCTTGTAACCACCACCATATAAATTACAGTAATTTAGACTCCTATAGATGCTCACTGATATGTAAATTACATCTCTATATATACCACTATTGCCATTTAATTTAACTAATCCTGACAATAGCCTCAGAGGGTAGGTACATTTTATAGATTGAAAAACTGAGGAACAAAAAAGTTAAGGCCATAATTCTCAAAAGCATTCATTAATTTGTGTGCCCAGTTTTAGAAATATAGAGGCTAGAGTTTCACTTTATATATATAGGCACCATAAGTGCTCAATATTTTTAAAGATTTTGACTTAAGTGACTTCCTAAAGACAGATAACAAATGAATGACAGCACTAGAATAAGAATTGATGAGTGTTTGTTTTTTTGATGATACATACCTTTATAAGATGTATTCATGTCCACTTTTCCAAATTCAACAGCAACAATGTAACAAAAATAGCTGAAACATTTTAAAAAATTAAATTATGAAAAGCAACTCTGGCATTTTTAAAGCTGTTGATGTTAAAAGTCAAAACATTTAACCAATCACTCATTTGTATCCACATCTGTTTCTGAACAAGATTGTGTAGGAGATCTTGCTTCTAATTTTTTTTGTTCTACATCAGCTTTCATGGCAATTGTGTAAGTAGAGGACCAAAGCCTCCACAAATTATCTTTTTATGGGAACTCCTTCCTGATGCTTCTCATGTCATGGAAGTGATATCTATAAACACAAACACTTATTCATCCTTAAATAAATCACACTTCTTTCTAGCCATGGGAATGATTCTCTGTCACTAATAATAAAAATCAAATTGCTTCCTTGAGGATTCCTTTGTATCTACTGCTCTGTCCTCTTTATCAGACTCCTGAAGGCCATTTTTCATATAAATTAGCTCCTCACTGTCAAGCAGCAGAGCCATAGAAAACCAGGACTCCAGAAATCCTGTAGGGCCTCCCACTCTGCACTGCCTGGCAAGCCAATTAGCTTGATATTTTTATCACTAACCTGATTTGGAACTAATTATAAATCAGTATTTTTACCAATCTGTTTTCTGTGATAAATGCCCCAGTCAACTATTATTAGATATTAGGGTAGGACAGCTAAGTAGCCTTACATCCACTCCAAGTCTTTGCTTTTCTTTATTCCCTATCCTGACCTCGAAGCTAGAGGGGGAAAAAACATGCACATGCACACACACAAACAAAAACAAACTCAGGGCTGGCCAGAAGTCTTATGGGTTCTCCTCTATTCGTGGCTGTAGTGTTTGAGTGCTTTCTAGTAGTGCATTAAGTAATATGACTAGCATCACATACTTGTTCTCTCAGCCTCTCCCTCGGGGAGAAGTGCATGCAGTGGATTGTTTTGATTTAGAAATTTGTTTTAGTGTGTGCGTTTACAAAATACACATTTTGCTAGTAAATCTGTGGCTATCTAGTACTCTATGGCCATCAAGCCCTATGGAATGCATGGTCACAAGTGGAGATAGAATGTAGGTGCTTCTTTTTGCTCCAAAATCATAGACCCATGGCCCTCAGAGACCTGTGGTTCCTTTTTTCACACCAAACGTAGAAGGTTGTCCCCAAGGGTCTGAGACCCAGGACAGTTAATACTCAGTCCTGTTCCAATGTCAAGTTTAAAATCTATCATCTCTTGACCCATCCAGTCTAACAATGGGAGCTTTATACCATTAGAAGGGGGAGTGTAATGGGGTTTACAGACCCCAAACTACGGTTATAGGAATGCTGGAGTAATTTTGGGCCAAGAATGCCCCACCTCTGAGCAGCTGCTGGGCATGCTCCCTACAGAGGACTTGCTTAAAAGGGAGCTCTGGCAGTCAGGTGGTGTGGGAGGGAAGGAGAGACTGGCTTCAAGAAGGCAGGCTATAGCTGCTCAGCCAGAGTGATTGACAGGGGAAGGACTGAGACTGTGAGTAAGACTCAGGTGCGGCCCTGACCCCTCCCCACTTCTCCCTGACAAGGAGTAACAACTGGACTACGTGAGTGAGCTGGGGCGCTTCCCCCTTGCTCCTACTCAGCTGCGGGTTGGGGTGATGAATTATGACTTGGCTGACAGGTCTCCTGGACTGCCTGGAAGATCTATCCCATGACACAGAGAGACTGTTTCATGGCTTGACCACTAGGCCTGCTGTCCCTCGAGCCCAAAACCTACTACAGAGAGATTTCCAGTTGGCCAGTAATTAAAGCACTTGTTTCTAGCTTTGAAAGTTCCTAAGATATCCAGCTTTATAGTCACAATATTTTCATATACAGAAAGGCTATTTTAGGTCACTATCAGAGTCCTGTACAACTGGACTTTGGCTTCATAGGTGGAAGAATGCAAAAAACAGTCACCAAAAATGTTTTTGAAGTCTTTCCAACATTTCTAAAATGGTTTCCCCTGTAAAATGTGTGTATTATTATTATTTGTATTACTGAAGTAACTAGCAGTCTCAGTCATGGACCAGGACCCCATTGTGCTAAATGCTACACATACAAAATGCATGCTGTGTAGGGTGATACAATTTTTTAAAACACCTCTTTTTAATAATATAACAAGAATATATATATATGCTTTTTTCAATAACAAATGTAAATCTAAGTGAGGGTGATACTATACTTATATAATAATTCCTGGGTTCATCAAAGTTCAAACCATAGAGTAGTGGCTTTCAATCTTTTTTTTTCTTTTCATTTGCAGACCCCTACAAAATTTTGAATGGCGGTGCAGACCCCTCTGGAAATCTTACGGGGTCTACAAACCACAGATTGAAAACCACAGCCATAGGGGGATGATTGCGATTATCTAGTTTGACCGCCTCCAAAACACAGCCCATAGAATATCCCCCAGTAATTCCTGCATCAAGTCCATAACATCTGGTTGAGCTAAAGCATATAGTTTCAGAAAAACATCCAAACTTGAGTTAGACTTCAAGTGATGCATAATTCACCACATCCCTTGGTAAATTGTTCCAGTGATCCTCTTGGTTAAAAACTGTACTTTATTTACAGTCTGAACATGTCTCAATTCAACTTCCAGCCATTTGATCTTGTTGTGCCTTTGCCCACTAGATTAAAGTGTTATCAGAAATGTATGGTGTCAAGTATCAGGGGGTAGCCGTGTTAGTCTGTATCTACAAAAACAACAAGGAGTCTGGTGGCACCTTAAAGACTAACAGATTTATTTGGGCATAAGCTTTCGTGTGTAAAAACTCACGAAAGCTTATGCCCAAATAAATCTGTTAGTCTTTAAGGTGCCACCAGACTCCTTGTTGTTTTTGTAGATNAAAAACAACAAGGAGTCTGGTGGCACCTTAAAGACTAACAGATTTATTTGGGCATAAGCTTTCGTGTGTAAAAACTCACGAAAGCTTATGCCCAAATAAATCTGTTAGTCTTTAAGGTGCCACCAGACTCCTTGTTGTTTTTATCAGAAATGTAGGTACTTACATTCTGTGATCAAGTCATGCTTTAACCTCCTCTTTGTTAAAGCTAAATAGATTGAGCTTCTTAAATCTCTCAGAGTTAGGGAGACTTTTCAGACCTCAAATCATTCTTGTAGCTCTTTTCTGAAATCTTTCCAAATTTGTAGCATCCTTTTTGGAAGTGTGGACACCAGAACTGGATAGAGTATTCTACAGTATCAGAGGGATACCAAGCTGTATGGTAAGATTAGGTCGATGTAATTTTGTTTTTAAATAATTGATTATTTCCTATTTCCTGGTCCAAGTTCTGGGTTGCTCTTGCTGAAGCTTGCTCCATTATGAAGTTTACTCTGATCAGTTGTACAGCTTGTTATGGTCCCGCTGGGTTCATTCATGCTCTCAGGATTGCTTTCTTAGCCAGTGTTATCAATAATGAAGTTTTTAAAATGTTCGTAATGCCAAGACTACACAATTGTGGTCTTTTAGGCACAACAATTTCTAACGGGTCCTTTGCTATGTGATTACGTTTAATTGTAAATGCTTTGTTCTTTTTTACATATTTTGTCAAATAATCATTGAAAAATAATGCTGCTATGGATTAGAAAGATCTGAGTTTGTATAATTTATTTCTGGAAACATAGTAGATATGTCTTATAACTTCAGAACACTGCTTTTGGCTACTTTCTGTTTTAATATCTTTATTTAGAAGGGTGATGGTGCTTACAAAGTTCTCTTGTATGGGGTTCATTTATATTTTACAGGCTGCTGATATCTCTTTTGCTCCTAGTGGGTCTTACTATCTACTTTTCAACAGGATGCATTTTCCATAGATCTTTGTTAGTATTTAAGTGCTTAAAATTGTAACTTCTGAAATAGAGATAACGCACCTAGACCTTGTCTGTAATTCTTGTTTGTTATAGGTATGGGTAACTTGCTATATGTACATTTTTGCATATCACAATAACTTTTTAGGCCCACACTTGCCAACATTTGGAATATAGAATCAAGTTACTCCTTGTCAAAAATAACTGCATCTTCTTATTGACTATATCCATGTAACTTTATATTGTTTTTGGAAATGTTTTCTCATCTTGTGCTAGACCACAATGCACCTTCTATAACGGAATGGTCAATTGGTGAGCAAGAAAACTATTCACTCTAATCAAATAAAGTGATTGTTGAAGTAACAGACTGTGATACAAATTGTTCAATTCATATCCAAGTCCTACCCATTGGCTCCTGGGGCCAGTATATAATGTATTCTAGTTGGATAGCCCAGAAGTACTTTAAAGCAGCTATGTCATAGAATATTAGGGTTGGAAGAGACCTCAGAAGGTCATCTAGTCCAATCCCCTGTTCAAAACAGGACCAAAACCAACTAAATCATCCCAGCCAAGGCTCTGTCAAGCCGGGCCTTAAAAACCTCTAAGGATGGAGATTCCACCACCTCCCTAGGTAACCCATTCCAGCGCTTCACCACCCTCCTAGTGAAATAGTGTTTCCTAATATCCAACCTAGACTTCCCCCACTGCAACTTGAGACCATTGCTTCTTGTTCTGTCATCTGCCATCACTGAGAACCGCCTAGCTCCACCCTCTTTGGAACCCCCATTCAGGTAAATGTAAATGTAAACAAAATTGTTTGTCTTAGCAATTGGCTGAACAAGAAGTAGGACTGAATGGACCTGTAGGCTCTAAGGTTTTACATCATTTTGTTTTTGAGTGCAGTTATGTAACAAAAAAAAAATCTACATTTGTAAGTTGCACTTTCACAATAAAGAGATTGCACTACAGTACTTGCAGGAGGTGAATTGAAAAATACTATTTCTTTTGTTTATCATTTTACAGTACAAATATTTGTAATAAAAATAACAAAGTGAGCACTGTATATTTTGTATTCTGTGTTATAACTGAAATAAATATATTTGAAAATGTAGAAAAACATCCAAAAATATTTAATACATTTCAATTGGTATTCTATTGTTTAACAGTATGATTAAAACTGTGATTAATCGTGATTAATTATTTTAATCACGGTTAATTTTTTGAATTAATCGCATGAGGGAGTTAATTGCGATTAATTGACAGCCCTAGTTCTTTTTATTCACTAAATTCTAGTGCCATATAGTCCGTTTCTGTAACTCTCTCATAGCAGTTGGTAGTGATATTAACAGCAGTCTGTTTCTTCATTGTTTTCAACCAAGTAACTATTTTCTACAGCACCTCTGCAAATTGTGACAATTGACATGAACTCCAAACTAACAACTAAGGAGGAATAGCTCCTCTAGAGGTGAATGACAAAGTTTGACAGTTTGCAACATGGTTAAGGTTAGTGAAAGATTACCTGTCAGTTAAAATCCCTCAATTAGCTGCCCCCAGACAGTTCCTATAGTAGTGTCAAATCTTAAATCTCCCCTGAATTCTGTAATTGTGGATAATGCTCAGTAGATGGTGACAAGTAACAGCTGTTATGATTGGACTCAGGCTAATAAGGTCAAGCACTCTGAGAACAAAACAACATTTTGAACTTGCTACAGGGGCCAAGAGATTTAACAGACATGGAAAAAATCACCATATTATTATGAAAACAAAGTCTAACTAGGAATGTTGAAATTTTCAATTTAAACAGCAAAATCTCTACTGCTTCCTTTATCTGGAATCCTTAATCATGCTATCCTACTAACTATAGGAAAGGAAAAATTAATTAAATATAGGGCGAGTTTCCTCTTTTGGGCTCCTAAACAGAGATTCATACATTCCAAGGCCAGAAGGGACCATTGTGACCATCTAGTCTGACCTCCTGTATAATACTGGCCATAGAACGCCCCCAAAATAATTCCTAGAGCGTATTTCTTACAAAAAACATCCAATCTTGATTTTAAAATCGCCAGTATTGAAGAATCCACTTCAACCCTTGGTAATTGTTCAAATGGTTAATTACCCTCACTGTCAAAATTTTATACCTTATTTCCAGTCGGAATTTGTCCAGCTTCAACTTCCAGCCATTGGATCATGTTATACCTTTCTCTGTTGGATTGAAGAGCTCATTATTAAAGATTTGTTCCCCTTTATATATTTAGACTGTGATCAAGTCATCCCTTACCCTTCTCTTTGTCAAACTACATTTTGCTCTATGAGTCTATCACTATAAGGCATGTTTTCTAATCATTTAATCATTCTCATGGCTCTTCTCTGAACCCTCTCCAATTTATTAACATCCTTCTGTAATTGTTGGCACCAGAACTGAACACTGTGCCAAATAGAGAGGTAAAATAACCTCTCTACTCCTACTCAAAGTTAGTGTCCCATGCTCTAAGTCAGCAGTTCTCAACTGGGGATCTGCGACCTCCTGGGGGTCCACAAGCCCTTTCAAGGGGTCTGTGGGGCCCTGTGGCCGAAACCCAGAGCCCAAGCCCCAGCGCCCTCCGTGGGGCTGATGTCAGGAGCCGGAGCTGAAGCCTCAATCCCTGGCGGCCCCCAGAGGGCTGAAGCCCCTATCCGTGGTGCCCCCCCGGGGGGGGCTGAAGCCCCGATCCTCGGCGCCCCTTGAAGGGCTGAAGCCGGGACCAGCGGAGCTGAACCTCAGAGCCCTGATGTCCCCTGTGGGGCAGAAGCCCTGAGCCCATGGGCAGAGTTGGGGGGCATGGAGGGTGTTGCATCCCCCCAAACTGCAGCACAAGAGCAGGTCAGTCCCAGAGGCAGCTCCACCCCCCCATGTCCTTCTCTCCTTGCTCCCTGGCCAGGTCAGAGGTGGGAAGCTAGAGCTGGGCAGCTGCTGCTCTGGCTGGTGCCATGGAGCAGGCAGCCACAGCATTCCCTTGTCTCCCGCTGCTGCTGGTGCTCAGGGTTGAAGCTGCTGCTCAGCTCCCAGCCCCCTTTGCTCTCGCAGAAGCAGCCAATAAAAGCCATCCAGGTGGGGGGATCCTGCTCTGAGGCTGGCAGGGCCCTCCAGGAATGGGGACCGTAGGGGAGCCCTCATGGCACACAGCCCCTAGGGCAGGCTATCCCCTGCCCTCACACAGCCCCTAGACACCCCTCTCCTAGCTCCCTGAGCTACCTCCCTGTCTGCACACAGCCCCTAGCTATCCCCTCCCTGCATTCTAAGCTGTTTTAAAACTTTTTGAGCTGAGCCCTCCACCTTTGGATTATAATTTTGGTTGCACACACACCCCCAACCCAGACAGGCTGGGTGGCCTGCTAAGGTTGGTCAGAGGTGGGGGTGGCACCCCCTCCCTGGACTCCAGCGTGTGGAGCTGGCTCGAGCCTCGCTGGCTCCTGCCCCCCCAAAATAGAAGTCAAACTACGCCTATGCCCCAGGCCCCTGCCCCGAGGCCCTCCCACCCCTGCTGACTCTGGAGTTTTTATAGTATGTTGGGGAGGTGGGGGGACTCAGAAAGAAAAAGGTTAAGAACCCCTGCTCTAAGTGTCCCTACACTCTGTTTGCCAGAAGCTGGGAGTGGACAACAGGGGATGAATCACATGATATTTGCCTGTTCTGTTCATTCTCTCTGAAGCACCTGGCATTGATCACTGTCAGAAGACAGGCTACTGGGCTAGATCAGCGTTTCTCAAATGTGGCTACTGTGGCCGCATGTGGCCACCAGAGGCTTTTCTTGTGGCCACGACAGCCTCCTGGGCAGTGGGGGGAGGGGCAAAGCAGTGGAGCCTCCCCAAGGGCCACCAGCAGGGGTTGGGCTCTGCCCCCTTCTGGAGCCATAAACGCCAGAGGAGCAGGCAGCCAGTGAGTTCCCCACCTTCCTGAGGGTGGTGAGGTGCAGGCTTCTGGATTTGGTCATGGGTCTTTGAATTCTGGCCTTGGACCCTGGTCCTCGGCTCACCTGCCCGTGGCCCCTGCTATCTCCCTACCCACCTCCCCATCCAGGGCTTAATTTGTCCACTGGTTTGCCAGGGCTGAGTAAGTCTGCTGTGGAAATTGATATGTGTATGTTTGTTAATATCACTTTTCACAGCAGACATTCTAGCTAGCTGGGAGGCTGTGAAAAGCGATATTACATACAAATATTACTTTTGGCAGCAGCAGACTTACTAGCTATCAAGCAAGTCTTTTTTTAAAAAGCAACCAAAAAGCAAAAGAAACAACAAAAAGAGACAAGAATGTGCAAAGCACCTTATTTGTGTTTCTATTCTGTTTAAGTCCAATAAAAAATAGAGACAACTGTACGTTATTTTTATTATTGAGTCTGCAAAAAAAAAAAAAAACACCTCCTACATAAATAAATTACACTGATTTGGACATGTATATGTGCATATTTATTTGTTTTTCCTAAAGTTAAGTAAGTATTTTAGGAAAAATTGTCAGAGCAGCCACCAGAAAGAGTTGGTGGCTGTACTCTGAGGCCACCAAAAATTTGTTGTGAGACCCCCTGAGCCAGATGGACCATTGGTCTGACCCAGTATGGCCGTTCTTATATTATAATAGGCTGAGGGTGAAATCCTGGCCCCACTGACGTCAATGAAGATTATTACATTGACTTGCACGAGGCCAGGCTTTCACCCTAAATGTTTAAAAGTATACAGGGGGTTAACAGACAAAAGGAAAATCACTGGTACAGTTTATAACAAAATAAAACACAAGAATGAATATTTTTGACAAGCGTGTGTATTAAATGTACATTATATCAAATACTACATTTATGGGGCTTCTGCCTCATTCAGTGAACAGAGTGGACAGTGCTCTGGGAATGAATAGTAATTAATGATGCTGCGGAAAAAATAATATGTGAACATGTAACTAAAAAGTGTATCATAATGCATACACATAAAGGGGGTGAATTAAGAATGCACTGGCATTTCCTAACATTTGAGTGCTTGACTTTGCAGTTTCAATGTTCTTTTAACATAGTTTTTTTAAATGTAATTTTGTAGATTTTTTAAAAAAGTATACTGGAAAAAATACAAAAGAAATTCCACTATGTGGAAACACATTGACTCCCACATGGTCCATCAGCAAGGTTAGAACCTTTAAGTCCACAGCACAGACCTCTGCCACTTGAGATAATAGAGTAACTGTTAGCAATAGTAGGTTGTCATAATTTAAAGGGGCTAGCCACTAGTGGAAGATGAGGCATTTTGCTAGTGGATTTCACAGCTATTTGCTAACACCACAGGAATGTTGAAACTCAGCAATCCTGGGTTCTATTCCAGGTCCTGAGGGGAGTGTACTGTACCCCCCTCCCCAGCCTGACTCCTTCTGTCCCTGGCACATCTATAGCTTTTCCTCATCCCAGTCTCCCCTGATTCCCTTGGCTCCTTGTCACAGTCCCAGCCTCACCACCAACTACTCCTTAGCTCCTTGTTCCACTCTCAGTCCCCATACCTCATCTCCATATCCCATCCTCCCACCCAAAGTTCCACATCCCAGTCCCTGACTCTGCTTCCTCATCACAGTCCTCCCCACCCTTTGGATCCCCGCAAGCTTGGATATTCACTCCTATGCATTTCAGTCTTGCAGCATCCTCATTCTCCTCGTCATGGCCAGGGCACCCACATTAGGACTATTGGCAGCACAGAAGAGACAGACTCCCTGCTCTCCACCTCCATGCGCAGAGCCACAGTGGCCCTTTTGTTCTGCCCAGCTGCCATTACAGGGAAAGTCCTGCTCATCCTCTGAAGCCTACGGCTGGAACATGCTCAGTGCAGATTGAATCTTTGGAGAATTTAGAGCCAACTTTGGAGGCTCCAATGAGCACTTGTAAACTAAAACTTTTCAGATATTTATAACTTGACCATTTTGGGCAGATTTTGATGGGGATGCAAAAGACACATTCTTGACACCAAGGTACCCCAGGTGCCAAATTACAAGTCCCTGTTCCAAAGCATGAGGCAATAGAACATTTCAATTAAACGGTTGTACAAATTTTTAACTGTGGCAATGTATTTTCCCCTATCCTTGGTCTCAGAAATGGCTGAACTATAAGTGTGCTGAAATAAAAAAAAAATCAACATCTGGCATGGAAAAATTCAGTTACATTTTGACAAAATTATAAGCAACTGAAAACATGGTCTTACAAGTCAGAGAACTATCTTAACTATAGGTAGCAACTACCCATGCCATCTATAATTTGTGTGTGTGTATCTGGATCTGCTGCTTATGTTGGAATTGGAGAGCTAGATACTGTACCTATCTCATGCACCAATCATTGCCTTCTGCACTTTATGTCTGGAGACCACCTCTCCTGTTGAGGCAAGGGACTTTTTTTATGGTCTGCTCTTGGAGGGTGAAGAGCATTTCTAGAGGACTTCATTGCAAACTGGTTGCTTCTGATCAACCATTATATTGATGGACTGGTGTAGTACTCTTTCTTTTGTTTTTCATCATCAATTAGGTGGCTCCCTGTCATCCTCTTCCTTTGTTTCATTGTCACATGTCTTCTTGGCTTTTTGATGATGTGCAATAGATGAAACAAGGGCAAACTGCTGGAACCTATGGTGGATATTCAGGGCTGAAGGTAACTGACTACACATAAAGAATTCTTAAGATTTTATTAGAAGATTCTGTTCAAGAAAAAAGGTTTTTTCCCCTTTAATATAGCATATGCAATATCTTGGACAGTAGATTCCCCCTCCCTCCACCCCGTTTTTGCCCCCAGGGATTGATTCAAGCATCTCCCGTCATGAAGAAATTTGTTATTTTTGTAGGGAAATAATTCTAATTTTGACTGAGCTGTCTGCATCCATGGCAGCCGAGCAGCATATTGAGGTGACTGCTTGAGTTTGCACCAGTGTTGCTCACTGAGTTTCTGAATGTTCTGGGAGAAATTAATTCTGCATCTCATATTTTGAGCCCATCTACCCCTGGGCTGGAGAAAATGATCAGGATTTGTTAGCTAGTGGAGATTGTCAACAACCCCTTTAAGGAGGGCAGAGTACTGAGCTCTCTTAAGAACATGTATGTATGAGCTTTTCTCAAGAAAACATCACTTCATGACTATAGTTTGGCCAACTATAGACCAATATTTAATCTTATACTTTTGATTAAGAACATAGAACGAAGGCAATTATGGTGAGACAATTCTGAGTATCTAGATGTGTTAGATGGCCTTGTCAATCTAGTTTTATATTAAATTTTAGCACTGAGACAGCACTCATTGATTATCTCATCCTGGTGATAGATAAAGATGAGATGTCCATGCTATTATTGTTAGGTCAATCAGCTACCTTTGATAATGTTTTTCGTGTGCCTTTGATCCTGTTGGTCACAATGTGTTGACTCACTTGTAGAGCTGAGCAGGAGTAGAAGGGATTGTCTTCTAGAGGCTTCATCTTTTTCTCTCAGATTCCAAAGGATAGTTTAAGGTAATTGCTGCTGTGTCCTGTGGGTTCTTTTGTGTTATGTTCCACAAGGTTTTACTTATCTTCCCTATTGTAAACATGGGATCATTAGGAAGGTTACTGAGGAGGCACAGACTGAGGTTCTTTTGATATGATAATATCACTGTATGGTATCTTTCCATTTCAACTGACTCTAAGGGTGCAGCTGAGTTTCTTCCTCAGTGTCTGTTGATGATTGGGGCATGGATGAGAGCAAACTGGCTGAAGCTCAATCCAGAGAAGACTGAATGGTGTTGGCAGGTTGGGAGAAAAAAAAATAGGAGATACGGTAAAGGTTAGATTGGCTCTTCTTACTGAAGATGTGTGACCAATTTTTCAGTCAAGCTTTCAATTTGTGGGTCTTATTAAATCTCACATCTGTAGCAGGATGGTCATAAAGCAGCACGGTAAGATGTGTTTTTTTCCCCTATCTGCATCTGGTCAAGTATTTTACTCTTTTTTCTTTGATACAGACCTTATTACTGCCATCCAAGATTCTTTCACTTCAAGATTAAACTATTCTAATGTCGTTTATATGGACTACACCTTAAATCAGCTCTGGAAACTGAAGGTGGTATAAAAGGCAGTGGTCTACTTGTTGAGTATCTAGTTCTGAGCACGATACTACTGCCCAGCAACCTCTGTTAGCTAGCTACTAGGATTCCAGGTGGGGCTTACATTTTTCTTACTTTCTTCATTTTAAATTACAAACTTAGTGTTATTTCTATTACATTTTTGTGTGTTCATATCAGATATGTATTGTCTGCTTTTATTTTGATAAGTACTTATCTCTGCACCTATTTAAAAAAATGAAGAGGCTTTTAAATTTAAACCCAGGGTCTTTTTGCTTGTCACATTTTGTGTCTAAAATGTCTCATAAAATCTGTGACTAATACTATAAATATAACAACTCTGATTGAATACAGTAGGTCACTGGTAACAGCACAACAAAGAAGGAGCAGTGTGCAAACATTACATCATCATAATATAAATGTCACAGTTCTTCATATAGGATAATTTACTAGAGCACACCAGCACCATGGATAGCTCCTTGCCATTTATTCTATCACTTTGAAGACAGTGGGTGAAGTATGGTGTATTTTGGAGGGATTTGTGCAAGCAACATAGCTTTGTTCTGATCTATTGTATGTCTTACAAAATGGATGGTGCCCAAACATTTACTGCACCAGCTAGGGTAAGGAAGAATTCTTCTAAAAATAACTACCATGGAATATTTAATTTGATAGTAAGGGTGCTGTGACTAACCCGTGGAACAGAGAGGCTGTGAGATAAGTGACAGCACAATAATAGGAAGGTATTTTTGTTTGACCTTTAAACTAATGCAAAATGAAATAAATTTGAGGCATCCCTGTTGTACAGCTGAACATTAATAAAGGTATATAATAAATGTTATTCTACAGCCACTAGTTCCAGGAGGTGTATTGGTTCACTGTAGGGAAAAACCCCTAACATTCAGTTTTCCGTGAAACAAAGCAATAGCATTAGAGAACGCACTTTTAGAAATGAATTACTCTGTGTTAAATTGTAGACAGTTATGCTAGAAATGGCCTAAGTGACTACTAGTGTCAATTAAGACAAGCTCTGGAATGTTAACCTGGTTGCATTTTCAGATGTAATGAAACCAGCTCTCAAAGGCTTGATTCAAATGGAACAAAATTAATGGAATGAAAGGAAATATATCCTTTCAAGAAGATAAATAAGTACATGGTAAGAAGTAAACCAGATCAAAAAAAGATTTCTGAACCCTGCCACTTGAAAGAAACTAAATGCTAACAGTTTGCAATGATCACTCCAGAATGCAGAAAATCCCTCATATCCTAAAACATTACAAGAAATAAAAAGAAAATAGTATCCATTTGTCAGAAAATTGCTAATTAATCTTTTATGATTTCTTTTATCATCACCAAGCAATCTGCTGCAGTAAGAACTCTACAGTTCCTATCAGAGGAAAAGCAAAAATAAGGCCAGAGTAGCATTTCCCAGAATTTCTCCATTATTTATGGAACACACATGAAAATTCAGAGGAATCTTCTTTGGTAGTAATTGGAGAACAAAATATTCTAAATTTCTTAGTATCATAAAAAATGTATTTGTTTAGTGTAATCTTTGATATTTTTCAAATCAACGTCTAAAAGACCAAAGAATCCTAGGCTATACTATGAATTTATTATACTTGCATTTGATTATGTTCTCTCTGTATTAAAGCATTAAACTGAAATAATTTTAAATTTGTAATTTAATGTAATGCTCACAAAAGTGAAGAGTGGATAGCCCTCATTTGATCCAGACATAGGAGAAGCAAGCATCATGCAAACTTTGCATGAACAGCTGTGCCAAGGCACCCCAAGCTTGATCCATAACAGCTCTTCCTATCTGAGTCCTGATCCTCTCTCATTTTAATTTATTTTCATTAGAGATAAATTTTATTACATGACAAAAACAACATTGCAAATATAGTACATTAATTTTTTGATATATGAATATAGTTATCTTAGTTTTATTATTTTTTTAAATTCATCTTCTAATGTAGTGTTGAAATTCAACTATATAATGCTTTCCCAAAAATTAAAACAACAACAACAAAAAAAAAACCAACAACAGAACACTCAGATATTTTAAACCTCAGTTGGAACCATTTTTATTCTGACCCTCACTTGGTATAAAAGTGAGAATTATGTTGCTAGATGAATATTGGTATTTTTGCAAAATGATTATTTTAATCTAGGTATTTTGGGGATTTCTGAGAGCCCCTCTTCTTTTTCATTTGGGTGAAACATGGTAAGTTTGAGCTATTTCCAGCTGTATTCCCCCCCCCCTTGAATCATGGGACTAGGGCGCTCCCACATAAAGCCCCTGATCAGAAGATGCATATGATGGTAGAGTCACATGACTTCTATAAGAGGTGGCTGCCTTTCTCACTTTAAGAGACCAGGGTTGGGATGTAAGTGTGAATAGGGGTCAACTTTATCACTGTGCCACAGTGCCAGTTAGATTTTAAGCTGAAATCTAATAAACTAGATCTGCCAATTTGATAAGTATTATAACCAATATTTGAATGGAATTTAATTAGGATAATTTATTTTTATTGAGTCCAGAGAGTGCTAGCTTATTAATTTTAGCACTAGATTCTTTTCAGGTCTACTTTTACCTTGGACAGTATTTCTCAGATCAAGACATTTGGTTATTCTTAATTAATCAACAACTTACTAACTCACCCAGAACAATCAACAGTTCATCAATCAAATGTAGATACAACCAACTTTCTAGGTATGTACTGAACAGAAAATATACATGCAATCTTGTAAGCAATTAACACAGGTCAGTGCTGGGGCCCAGCAGCTACACCAAGGAACACTACAAATCGCCAAGATTTCTTATAACATTTACTTATAATCTTCAGATATCAATTCTTTAGTAGCTCTAATACATTTATTACTCTTCCAGTAATTCTCCAATGAGAAAGGATGCATATGTCTATTTTAATGGCATGTTACGAAAGGAAGTAGTTTAAAATATCAAGAGAAATTGCTTAAAGTCTCTCTTTATTGGCTAAGTCTCTCTTAGGCCAATTTGCTTGGGTGTATAAAGAAGAAACATGCATTAGTTGGTTAAAACCCAAAGTATGGTTATTTGAGGTCTCACTTGAAAGAGTAGATTCAACAAGATAACTCTTAGTTATTTATATTAAAAAACACGAAGCAAAATACAATCTCTGAAATGAAATTTCTCTGCTGCTTCTTCTGTCTTATTAACCCTGGAAGAGGGGAGAGCTATCCATGAGGCTGGTCTAAGTGTCTGATAGCACTTCTGGATTCTGAAGCTTATTTGTGTGTTCAGTTAACTCTTTTCTTAGTATTGTACCCTGGAGGAGGGGAGAACCATGGGGGTTCAGCTAGTTCTGGGGTCCCACATGGTGACCTCAGTTTTACATACCTTGCTTGAGAGTTTGTCAGAGTGGGGCCACCTTCTTGTTTTTATCAGACACTTATCAACTCAGTGCTCAGATTTCCTCTCTCTCTCTTTCTCTGCTACTCTTGTTGATATACAACAAATTTCTTCAATCCTTTTCTTAGTCAGGGATTTTTTATGTTTGTTTAATTTCAACGATTGTATTTCAGTAATAGCCCTGGACTATGAACTGGAATATCACTTTTTAAGCAATTTTTTTCAATATTTCCCAGTTATACCCCGGTTATATGCTTATATCTTTCAACATTCCTTTTTCCTTCTTGTGCTGTACCATTCATTCCACTTCTGTAGTGCATTAATCATGTAGAATTAAAACAAAAATCCCTTAAATTTCCTCTCAATTTAGTTGACGTAGTCTGTGCATTGTTTGGTTATGTTTCTTACCTTTCTTTTCACATGGTTAGGGCTTAAATAGAACATGAGACATTATTGACATACATAGATATTGTTTATCTGATTCATAAGGCAGAGAAATTTACAGCTTCTAATTTGGGGTGAAAGACATATTGAAGGAACAAAACAGATTATTCACATATGGAAAGATGGTGCTTTTGATTCAGAAAACAAACACATGTAGCTTCACATTTGTGGTGAAAGCTAGTTGGTTTGGACTTCTTAATTTTCCAGTTCCCACAGTAAGTTATTTCTAGTTGGTTTAACTCCTACAGTTTCTTTACTCATATCTGATGCTTGGTTAACACATACACTCTGCACAGGAAAAAAGGGCAGTTATTGTTGTCTGTCACCCTGTAGCTAGACCAAGCAAGAGATGGAATTTTCATCCACGAGTAAATTATGAGTCTTTGGTCTGAGACTCCCTATCAAGCTTTCCCTTCCTGGGGAATGTGTACTTCAACTTCAGTTTAATTGATATTCTCCAGACAAGATGACCACCTGTTGGACGTGAATATTGGTTCCCAATGCCTTTAGCTCCAACAAGAAGCTAGTTTTGGATAATGCATAAGGGTGTGTGGTTGTAATGTTAGCTTACACAGATAGATGGTTTCCTGATGAAAAGGGGCAGAAAGAAAACTATAGCTGTTAATCTTTTCAGGGCATATTTGACATCTATATTTCTTACGGAAGGAAAGGTCAGGGAAAAGGCTTGTCTGTGAAGGGCTTAGCCAGAAGAGGCCTAGGAAGATATGTGTAGAGGAGCTGAAGGAAGTCCTGTGGTAAAGACCTAAGATAAAAGGCAACCTAAGCAATGTCAGAAGTACTTCTGATAGAACAATGACGTGGATGAGCGTAGAGCAGATGGCTATTTCACTAGTTAGGGCCTTAGAGGGAGGGTCCAAGCTACCTTGTATCTTTTCGCAGTGTCCACTATAAGAGATGAGTAGATAACTCTCTTACCAAAGGTGATGGATTGATTGCAGTCCTAGGGTGAAGTCTGTGAGGAGGACCTGTAGTAAGAGGAGAAAGACTACTGTGTATCGATTCAGTAAGAGCTGAGGAATTCTTTTTAAACATGGGGGGAAAGGGCTAAAGCAGGGGTTCTCAAACTGGGGATCGGGACCCCTCAGGGGGTCATGAGGTTATTACATGACGGGGTCACAAGCTGTCAGCCTCCACCCCAAATCCCACTTTGCCTCCAGCATTTATGATGGTGTTAAATATATAAAAAGGTGTTTTTAATTTATAAGGGGGGTCACACTCAGAGACTTGCTATATGAAAGAGGTCACCAGAACAAAAGTTTGAGAACCACTGGGCTAAAGTATTACTTCAGCACAGGGAAGGGTTATGGGGAGTAACATTCCCTGAAGGGGGAGGGATAGCTCAGTGGTTTGAGCATTGGCCTGCTAAACCCAAGGTTGTGAGCTCAATCCTTGAGGGGGGCTGGTTAGGGATCTGGGGCAAAATCAGTACTTGGTCCTGCTAGTGAAGGCAGGGAACTGGACTCGATAACCTTTTGGGGTCCCTTCCAGTTCTAGGAGATAGGATATCTCCATATATTATTATTATTAGAAGCTGGGACAGTGGCCTAGCCATTGAAACAAGGTTAATAGATTCCAAGGCCAGAAAGGACCATTGTGATCATCTAGTCTGACCTCCTGTATAACACATACCATAGAACTCCCCCAGAATAATTCCTATAACATTTCATTCAGAAAAACATACAATCTGATTTAAAAATGCTCAGTGATGGAGAATCCACAACAACATGTGGCAAGTTGTTCCAATGGTTAATTACCCTTACAGTTAAAAATGTATGCCTTAGTTCATCTGAGTTTGTCTAGCTTCAACTTGAAGAGCCTCTGCATTTAGAGGCCATGGGGAAAACCTATGTCACAAAAGGGAGAATACTTTGGGCATGAAGATGACCATTGTGACTGTGAAAAAGAGTGGACTTGTTTGGTTTATTTACTTAGATCCTTTAATTTCCCCTGGAAGGGGAAATTTATGATTTAGCTGGAGAACCAAGTTGCCTCAACAGATCAGACCAGCCTACCAACAGGGAGAGACTGTACTTGAAGGGAAACAGAGATGCAGAGTGTGGGAAACTGAGGCATGGACAACTAGCTTATCCCATTCTGGGATCTGAATTATAGGGGAGAAACAAAATCCACCCCTTGTTTACTATGTTAGCAGGGGGTAGGCCAGTAGCAGCCTGTCTTGAACACAGACTTTAATCACTGATGCCTCCATTTAGTATCACCACCAACCCTAAGGACTGAAGGGACAGAGGAGAAAGACAAAAGTATATGTGCCCTTCCCAGGCATATGGAAGTGGAAGGGGCAATAGTGATAAGTATCCCAAGATACCAGAGGACTGAGAGGATCAGGAGACAGCTGATTGTGGGATTGTGCAAGAATAGCTCAGTGCCAGCTGCCTGCACTGTCTGATCCCCACATGTCCTTTGTAGAGTACACCTCTACCTCAATATAATGCTGTCTTTGGGAGCCAAAAAATCTTACCGCGTTATAGGTGAAACTGCGTTATATTGAACTTGCTTTGATCCACCTGAGTATGCAGCGTCCCCCCTCCCAGAGCACTGCTTTACCGCATTATATCCGAATTCGTGTTATATCGGGTCATGTTATATCGAAGTAGCGGTGTATCTGAAGTGACCATTCAGCTCTGTCTTCCTTCTGGCTCTTTGATCTACATACAGGAGGACATTTTTTCAAGTCTTTCCTTTCCCAGCCTCCTATCCTATTCATGTGTATACTATGAAAAAGCAATATGCTGTAAAACGTGCTAACTAATGCATTTTAACTAAAACAACGTTCAACATGATTTGACACTATGTATAGACAGGGACAGTTGTGTTTAAAATAGTTAAGATCCTAGGTTAAACATGACCAATGAACATTTTAAACACAACTATATCTGTCTACCATTGTCATGTTTAATATTGTGTTTGTTAAACATTTTTTTTCTAACGTGTTTTTCCAGTGTAAATAGGCATCAGTGTGGGGGATTTGGCATTCCTTCTTTAGTTTGTGAGACAGAGGTCTGAGGAAAGAGACTTGCAATGCTGCTTCCTAGACAATGACAGCTCAAAGGGTCACTGTGAGGGGAGATAAGGTTGATGATCTGCCAGTACAGCCAGTCTCTGGAACCCATGAAGCCCACCCTCAACCATTTAGATTTAGGGGCGCTAGATATTTAAGGAAAATCTTATCTTTCATTTTGATTTCTAAAATAAATTTCCAGAATCTTTCCTTGCCAAGACCCTCTAAAACATAAAGATCTACATTGACATTAGAGATGGAATGAACAAACAGCTGGGCTCCAATTCTGCAACAGGAGATTGGAAATGCATGCAATCCTTATATAAAACAAATCATACATTTGGGGTGTATAAAAGCATCATTGTGCTATACCTATGCATAGTGGTGTGATAGCATAATTAGACAGTCAATTACATTTGGAGGGATGAGAGGAGGCACAACATTGTTCTGCAGGCCTGCCCAACAGTGCTAAAGTTGGATCTATTTGCAAGGCTACTATATGTTGTTCTGGGCTTCCTTTGTTGCATATGGCTGACCCTAAGCTCCTTCTTCCTCCCCAGTGGACTAGCTCCTGTGGCTCTTTCACAGGACAAGATATATATTTACTCATTCAGTTTGTTAATGCACATCAATGAAACAGGAGTAAATACATCTGATAACTTTAAATTATGTAAAATTGCATTCCATCTACTGTACTGTAGAGGATAGTGATTTGTTAATTAGGATATCTGCCCCTCATGTCACTCTTTGGGAAGTACAAATAAGATAACTGTATCTGAGGAGATAATTGGGGATTAAATATCTAATCTGTAGAATGTTGCAAATAAATCTTAAAATGTTTCAATATTTAAAGAATGACTGGAACTGCTGATACCACCGTTTTATATAATGGTCAAATATACAAATGACCAATCTGTCTTTAAAACAAAATATTTTGGTCCTCTGAAGGCTTTGTCTGTCCCCACTTCTAATTACTAGCCCCACCATCTCTTTAGAGTTTGTTTTAATCTAATCTTGTGTGGTGTTATACACCCTCAGTCTGTATTGTCTTCAATGGGTGAGGGTGCTCAGAAGCGCCCTGCATATAGCATCATCATCCTGTTGAGTTCTTCCTCGAAGAGGAGCACTAGGGCTGTGAGGAGAAGCATTTGTTACCTCTGTAAAGAACAGGGCAGCTAGGAGAGGGCTAGGAAGAATTCCTGAGAGCAGAGGGTAGAGAGATGGCCATAGCAGAGGGATTGTCTCTTGTCTTTAGAAAGTTTAGGATCAGTAAAATGTCTAATATTTAAAATTCAGCTGGTACAGATAAAAGTAAGAGATTAAGTGTTATATTACGAATGTTAAAGTGAATAGAAAAATCCTAAAAGCTAGTAGCATCCTATCTGTAACAACAGAAATCTCAAGATTTCTCAATTTTTGTTACTACTAAAAGCTACTCTTGTACGTTATGATAGTTCTTAGGAAGATAAACAACAAAACGAATGCAAAATATGTATGCTTACATTTATGTGTAGAGTAAGGTATGATAAAATAACTGTAGTTTTCTAAATCAAGAACGTAAGAACACATGCCTGCCTATTGGCCTTTGTATTTGTACTCTTATAAAATGTTGTCAGTACATCATCAATGTTGAAAATTTAGTTGCACAAAAGTCAGAAAATTTATAATGAAGGTTTCCACGGCAACCTCAGCTCAGTAGCTCAATTCAGCAACCTTTAGTATTTCATTACATAATCGCAGAACACATATTTAGTAAAACAAAATGTTATTACAAAAGTACTATGTAACCATAAAATTGTATATAACGCATCTTATTGACAGATTTTCTGGAAGAGCTGTACAAAAAGAGCAGTTCGCTTCAATTATATTAGGGACAGTACGTATTGAAAAAAATAGCTAAATTATCAGGATATTGAAGTGATAAATCCAATACCAAACTTACTGAAATCTTAGGAAACATCTAGAATGACACATCCTTCAACTTCTAAGGCTCTGTGAAGAATTCATATCTGATCCCTTGACATCAGAGGTTAAGTAGAAGTCATAGGTGAAGTCTAACACTTATACAAATGATAGATAACTGCTTTTCCAATGATCTGGATAAACACCAGTTACTTCTAGTTAGAAACTTGTCAAACTGTTCATAATCTCCACATTATAGGATTACATAACTTTCAGAAGAGTGTCACATTAGCTAGTGTTAGATGAATATATTGTGAAAGCTACTATTGTAATACATATGTAAATTTCCAATTCTAATGCAACTACGATATCAGGCTTAATGGTGCAACACCATGTTTATTTTTTTAAAGAAAAACAGACTGGAGAAATAATGATTTTCAATAAATACTCATCAAACAATGCAAAAATTACAGTAAAATCTGCCTTAGAGACCCCCGTCACGACCGACTACTTGCAGAGGCCACAGAACACGGTTGCTCTCTGATCTGTAAACCTTTGAAGAGAGACCACTTCTGCTAACTCCCATGCGTAAAACTCTTGGCAGGTTTTACTGTACTTGGAAAACTTTCCACTAGCCCCTGGGCTAAAAATCTTTGAAGTTCTAGCCTGAAAGGTCTCTTATTGAGAATAGGAGTGCAAAACGGAAATACTATTTCAATTTGTAAAGCCACTGAATAGGGTGGAATATCAATGTTAAAGTTCAATTATCAGAGGGGTAGCCGTGTTAGTCTGGATCTCTAAAAGCAGCAAAGAGTCCAGAGGCACCTTATAGACTAACAGACGTATTGGAGCATGAGCTTTCGTGGGTGAATACCCACTTCGTCGGATGCATGTAGTGGAAATTTCCAGAGGCAGGTATAAATATGCAAGCAAGAGTGAGTCAGGCTAGAGATAACGAGGTGGGTTCAATCAGGGGGGATGAGGCCCTCTTCTAGCAGTTGAGGTGTGAACACCAAGGGAGGAGAAACTGCTTTTGTAGTTGGCTAGCCATTCACAGTTTTTGTTTAATCCTGAGCTGATGGTGTCAAATTTGCAGATGAACTTTCTTTTTGAAGTCTGGTCCTGAAGTTTTTTTGCTGCAGGATGGCTACCTTTAAATCTGCTATTGGGTGGCCAGGCAGATTGAACTGTTCTCCTACAGGTTTTTGTATATTGCCATTCCTAATATCTGATTTGTGTCCATTTATCCTTTTACAGAGGGACTGTCCAGTTTGGCCGATGTACATAGCAGAGGGGCACTGCTGGCATAGAATGGCGTATATTACATTGGTGGACGTGCAGGTGAATGAACCGGTGATGGTGTGGCTGATCTGGTTAGGTCCTGTGATGGCGTCGCTGGTGTAGATATGTGGGCAAAGTGGGCATCGAGGTTTGTTGCATGGATTGGTTCCTGAGTTAGTTACTATGGTGCGGTGTGTAGTTACTGGTGAGAATATGCTTCAGGTTGGCAGGTTGTCTGTGGGCGAGGACTGGCCTGCCACCCAAGGCCTGTGAAAGTGAGGGATTGTTGTCGAGGATGGGTTGTAGATCAAAAGTTTGTATCAGGAGAATAATTACCCAAATTGTTAGGTTTTTTTCTCAATCCGTATTAGGCATTTGTACCAGGATTGAAGTACTGAATATGAATTTGAACTTAACTCCTATGATTCCTGCATGCTCAGAAAGTATGTTTTCTAGACCACAAATATTCATATGGTACTCCCTGTACCACACAAACGTTCTATAGTATATGACCTTAGTGGACTGAAATTCCTACAAGCCTGGAAGCAACAAGTTTGAATCCTAGTAGTCATCTTGGTTTTATTCTACTAAAGTAGATACATTGAATATGATGAAGTTTACTGTTAAGTTTTTCAGATGAGATATAAACAAAAATCTAAGATTCTGAATAACCCTCTTATTCCTTTAAGTAAGCATTTGTCCTTGTGTGTGTGGCCAAAATTCCCTTCATTGTGTGTTCTGTCTGCTGTTCGTTTGCCAGATACCTGCAATCGGAGGGAGCTTTTATTATGGATTTAGTTGGGGAAGCACTTTGAGATGCTTTAAGAAGAAATCAGAAATATAAATGTGAGTTAATAAGGCCATACAGTGTATGTGCCCATTAAAGTGTCATAAACTGAAGATTAGAGCAAGGGTTGGTTCATTACTTCACGGTTAGTTGAGGTACACACTTGTATACATCTTCTTCCAAATAGTACTGGTGGAAGAGATCAGGTTAACTACACAGCATGGACAACCGCAACACCATAGGCGTGCGCACACGGGGTGTGCCGGGTGTGTGCCCAGGCACACCCTAATGCCAGCGGGCTGGATTCGGCCCCTCAGAGCTTTGGATCCAGCCCGCGGGATTTGCCCCCCATGGTGCTGCAGGCCCCGCGCCGCTCTCAGAAGTGGCCGGCACAGCACCACGTCCCTGGGCCCCAGGGAGGGCAGAGGGCTCTGTGTGTTGCTCCAGGCACTGCCCTCCGCAGCTTCCATGGGGAACCGTGGCCATTGGGAGCTTCGGGGAAGGTACCTGGAGGCGTGGTAAGGGCAGCGCGCAGAGCCCAGTGCCCCTCCCCCCCCGGGGCCACACAGGGACGTGGTGAGCAGTGTGGCGTGGGGCCAGGGCAGGCAGGCAGACAGACAGGGAGCACGCCGCTGCAGGTAAGCAGCGCCAGGCCAGAGCCCAAACCCCTCCTGCACCCCACCCCCCAACTCCCTGCCCTGAGCCCCCTGCCTGCACCTCGCACCCCTCCTACACCCCAACTCCCTGTCCTTAGCCCCCTGCCACACACTTCCTGCACCCCAACTCCCTGCCCTAAGCCCCCTGCCTGCACCCCGCATCCCTCCTGCATCCCAACTCCCTGCCCTGAGCCCCCTGCCTGCACCTCACACCCCAAGCCCCTGCCCTGAGCCCCCTCCTGCACCCCGCCCCCCAACTCCCTGCCCTGAGCCCCCGACGCACCCCAACCCCCTGCCCTGAGTCCCCTGCTGCACCCTGCACCCCCATGCACTCCAACTTCCTGCCCTGAGCCCCCTGCTGCACCCTGCACCCCCATGCACTCCAACTCCCTGCCCTGAACCCCCTGTTGCACCCCACACCCCTCCTGTACCCCAACCCCCTGCCCTAAGCCCCCTGCCTGCACCTTGCACCCCAAACCCCTGCCACACCCCTCCTGCACTCCACACCCCAACCCCCTTCCCGGAGCCCCCTCATACACCCCGCACCCCTCTTGTGCCCCAATTGCTTGCTCTGAACCCCTTCCTGCACACCGCACCCCCTCCCACACCCCAACCTTTATGATGTTCACCTTTAAAAAAATAAAATAAAATAAAATTTCCTGGGTGCACACCCTAATGAAATGTGCTGTGCACGCCTATGCACAACACTTATTATCCAACAACAGCAGTATAATAGTGACTGACACACACATACACTGCTGTGGATTAAACAATAGCTTTGTTTACAAAGAAAATGTCAAAGTTTACAAATTCAAATTACGTACACATCTCTAATATCTGTGCTCCCCACTAGCTGGCAGAGCCCTCGTTCAAAAGAAGTAGAAGGGAAAATAAAAACTCACAGCTCTAGTTGTTTTGAAACGGCCCAGTGATTTTCTGTCCACAAAGGCGGCTGCTGGTGGGAATAACATTGGCACCTCCAAACCTGCCGTTTTCGCTGTTGCCAGGTCTTGCGATTTGTTTTAGCAGGAGAGGTATGATAGAGGGAGTGTATCTTTCCTCCATGCAGCCCCAGCTCCTGGAGGCATTTTTCCTTATTTCCCCTCAGAATCTGCTCTGGCGCAGGACCACTAACGCCTCGCGCTTGTACCCCCATTTCCCGCCCTTTTCGTTCCCCTCTGCGGGTACCGTGCGGCCCCGGGACCAGGGAGCGCAGGAAGGCAAGGGAGGTGTCTGCGCATGCGCGCGATGTGGAAGCGGGGGGGCGGCGGCAGTAGCGCCAGTCCTTCGGCGACGACGACGCCAGTGAGGAGGCTGGAGCTCATCAGAGTGACCTGAGGGAGGGAAGTGGGGACCCCTACAGCCGAGGGGCTGGACTGTGAGAAGCCGAGAGCCGCCGGTACCATCCCCGTCACCGGGGGCCATTCGCAGCTCCGTGCTGGGTGCTGCCGAGCGCTGAGGGATCCGGCACCTGCCGCGGCGGCTACCCGGGGACTGGTCCCCCTCCCCCCCGCACCTGCGCCTGGCCCGAGTGAGAGCGAGGAGGAGACGTTGCCGTGCTCAGGGGGCTGTGCGGAGCAGCGGCCCCGCTGTCAGCTGGGGAAACCGCCTCCGCTCCATGAGCAGGGCTCGGCTGCTGCGCTCCGTGAGGGGGGAACCGCGGCCGCCGCCGGCACCAGCATGTGGACCCCGACCGAGGAGGAGAAATACGGCGTGGGTAGGTGCCGAGCCCCCTCTTCCCTTCCTACTGGTAGCACGGCGACCCCCTTTTACCGCCTCAGCGGGCTGGGGAGCTGCCCCCCTCCGCACTGGGTGTGGGTCTGTATCCCGAGCTGACCTCTCGTGGTCCGGGGGTGGTGATGGGGCTGCCCGTTCTCTGAGCAGCCCCGGCTCTTGTGCCGCGGGCGGGCGTTGTACAACGAACCCAAACTTGCTGTAGCGGGAAGGGTCGTGGTGGGCCGGGGGTGGAGGGATGCGGGGGTGGGGCTGTTGCTGCTGGATGGCAGCGGTCGTCTCTCCGCCTTTTGAAAACAGTAACGTGTGCAGCAATGTTCGCATCCCACTGTTCCCAACTGCACCACAGGCCTGAGCATCCCCCAGCCCCCATCGCCTTGCAGGTACAGTAGGGAACGAAGGGGGCCATGTTATGGGACTGGCCCCATCTCCCATGTGCGTTGAAGGGCTGCCCGCTAAAAATAAGATAAACATCATGAGGTTTGTGTGGGGGGTGAAACATCTGCTTGGGGACTTTAGTCCTTTCGGATTTTTGAACCTGGAGTCCAGTGTTTATGTTAATTGGAAATCCAATTGAACTGTGCTTGCTTGGTGTGTGTGTGTGTGTGTTTCTTTTTGAGGCGGTAAGGGAGTGGAAGGAGAGGAGTAGGCTTCCAGGGTCTACTTATAGGTTCTCTTTGCGGAAATAATCAGTAAACGAGTGTCTCAACCTTAATCTACTTATCTGTTATTCCTTTTTCTCTCTATTTTAATCTGTGGTCTGTGCTCTTGTTTATATGGTTGAGTTTAGAGAAAGGGAATGATTGTGATGGCATGTCATTAGGGGGCGCCAGCGATGCACCTGCTCTGAGTGCTGGTATTCTTCCAGGAAAAGAGACACAAGATGTAACATATAGATAAATGTTAAAACCTGGTACTGTACTAAACCCTGGCTATGATATTGAAAGCTGATGAGCATTTTTGGATTCTGGCAGCCGTCTACACTAGTAACCCAGCGCTGCTGGAAAAACCAAAACGACCCCCCCAACCCTTTAATGGTGAAACTAAGTAGTATGGTGTTATGTATAATATGAAGGGGGTATATATATTTAGGTGACCGTTTCCTCCATTTCAGAATTTGTAAAAAATTCACATCTTGTGTAATATCACTGAAAATGATGGAAAAATACATTATACTTTCTGCTAACATTGATTATTTTCCTGGGTATTAATAGTAGATGTGGTTTTGATCAGATGCCATAATGCCCATGTAGTAACAAATACTTGTAATAGTCAACATTCATTATTTTTTTACAAACATGTCTTGTTCCTTGTAAACTTGGTATATGTTAAATACTTTTTATCAACACTCGATATTTTATGGTGAAAATTGGTATCTCTAGGATGTGGGAAAACCTTACCTTCTGAAGTGACAGTTTACTTCTGCTCAATTATAAAATTAAAATGTTAATGATTTAGAGCAATTGTTGAGGGGTGTAGAGAACCAGTAAATGACAAAGTATTCTCAATTAATTTGTTGTGTTATGCAGCTGTGTAGTAGTTTTATTACAGCTTGATTTATACATGTGGTAAAAACAAATTTTATTTACTTAGAACAAGCATCATAGAACTTATTAATGTATAGACACATAAGGAATGCAGTTTTATATGAAATGCAATTAAATGTGGTGTATGTTACTAGCAGAGATGCATGTATTAAATATAAAAACCTATAATAATACATGTAATAACGCTGTAAATTTACTACTACTACTACCGATTTAATTAAAAACCCAGGGGAAAATTCAGTTTAGGTACCTGCAGCACTGTTGTTACCACAATGTGTATACTGTGTAAAATACACATTTTAACCTCTCAGAAGAGCCTATATTGTAACCAGTAATATTATATATGGTTTTTGTGTTGAGAACCTGAGGTAAATCTTCTGATATGTTTAACTTCATATTAGCAACCTTAATATTGTATTAAAGTAAGCTTTTTGTATTTTAAGTTTATACATCTCTACCCCGATATAATGCGACCCAATATAACATGAATTTCGGATATAACGCGGTAAAGCAGTGCTCTGGGGGGGGCGGGGCTGCGCAATCCGGCGGATCAAAGCAAGTTCAATATAACGTGGTTTCACCTATAACATGGCAAGATTTTTTGGCTCCCGAGGACAGCATTATATCGGGGTAGAGGTGTGTATAAAAAATTGTATACCGGGGTACCATGTTTGTTTGTTAGTTTGTTGGTGTTTTTCGGGTAACTGTTTAACTTTGCTTTAAATTGACTGTAGATGCAGGAAAATCCCAGCTGCAGAACTATGAAGTTCAACAATGTGGCAATAATGTAACTAAAACCTTTTTTTACTCTGATGTGAAAGTGAATTTTAATCATTTTCTAGAATTCTCATTCCATCCCATTTATAAACGGATTCTTCCTCACTGTGGACTAACAGCACATGAAGTTTGATGGTTTTAATATTGTCTCTTTTGAGTGTTGTACGTAGTCATGGTGATCTTTGAAAAAAAAAGACTATTCTGCCTTCTTAACTCAAAAGTAACTGTATTGACTTTGCTTAAGCTGAGGCAGAGAGGGATCACTCTTGGGCTCTAAACAAGCCTGGAAAAGTCAACTTAAAGTGAGAAATGAGTAAGTGACAACAAGGGGGATATAATGAAAGTTTCTGGAGTCTTGGACATCTTCCTGTAACACCTTGTGACAGGGTTGGGCTAGATGCCTACAGGAGAGAGATCATTTTGAGTACCACTACTAAAAGCCCCTCCCTCAGCCTAGGGAGGGGCTACTAAACCCAGAACCCAAATGAGTTCGGGGGACAACAAATGCAATAACAGGAACAGTCGTGGGGGTCAAAGGGCCAAAACTAGGGAACCAGAAGGGACACCGAGGAGAGAGCCCCGGACAGCACCCACTGCTCCTCGAAGGCATCGAGAGAGCCGGCGGATGCTGCCCAGAGGAACTCTGCCCGGATATGTGAACAGATAAATGAACAAAAAACAGCCCCACCATCGCAGGGCCCCCCCCCCGCCAACCTCCTCTCCCTGGTGTTACGAAAGGCCACCTTGGCCATGGCCAGGAGGAGGTTGTCAAGGTGGTCCTGCAACTTTGTGGGGCCTTGAATCGGGTGTGCGTAAATAAACAAGTGCGGGGAAAAGTGCAGCCAGAACCTCAATAAAAGGTTCTGGAGGAGCTGGAATAGAGGCTGCAGCCTGGTGCACTGAAGATACACGTGCACCAGGGTCTCCCTCACGCCACAAAAGGGACAGGTTTCAGGGACAGAGGTGAACTGCGCCAAGTACACATCCATGCTCATGGCTCCATAGAGGAGCCACCAGCTGATATCCCTGGCAAGCCGCGGGTCTAAGATGGAATATAAACTGGCCCACTGGGGTTCCCCACGCTCCACTGCTGGTAAAAGGTCCCGCCACTTGGTATCAGGGAGGGACACGAAGGTGGGGTAATGAAGTGTGTGCAGCACGAGCGCCTATAGATGGTCCCTTGGCACGGTTTGGAAACGAACCGGCTGCAATTCACGCAGCCGGCTCGAGGTATGAGGAGGGGGAGGCTGGGAAGGCTCACAGGGCAGGGGGCCGATGGAAAGATCTGGAGGGCCTGGAATGAAGGGTGGGCAGGGTGCACCCTCTCGCAGGACCCGCTCGAGGGAAAACCGAGCCATGGGAGGCAGGGCTGCCTCCACCTCCTGGAATACATGCCAGGGGGTCGTAAGAGTGGAAAGCCCCATGCGCCGACCGAGCGCCTGGGGATCCACCCAACCCCCCAGGGTGTAGTCCAGGAGGTCTCCGATTTTGGTGACTCCTGCCAGGACCAACCTCCGACACACCAAAGGGGACTCCACCACCTGCACACGAAGATAGGGATTGTGTAGCAGGGGCTCTGCGAGGAGATCTGCCCACTCAGTGGCCACAAAGGACCTGGTTGCTGAAACCAGCCTCCAGGCCCAGAGGAGGTCCTGGTAGAAGACCGGCAGCTTGGAGAGATCTCGTGGAAGACCTCTCAGATGAAGAAAAAGGAGCTGCCGGTCATATCGGAGCCCACGGAGGTGGCGGAGGAAGGCGTGTGCCAATATGCTCCACGCCGAGCCACCTGCACTATAAAGGAGTCTCTGCAGGGCCAGGAGGCAGAAGACATGGACCTGCGTGGGCATACACGTCAGGCCCTGTCCTCCCTCCTCCAGGGGAAGATAGAGAACCCCTGCAGAGACCCAGTGCAGTCCTGGCCAAAAAATACCCAGAACCAACCTCTGGAGATTGGCCAGGAACCCCGGGGGCAGGCACAGGGTGTTGAGTCAGTACCAGAGCATGGACAGGACCAGTTGGTTGAGCACCAGTGCTCTCCCCTGGAGGGAGAGGCACCGGAGCAGTCCTGTCCAGCTCCACAACCGCCCAGTCACCCTGCCCTCTAAACCATGCCAATTTTCCTGTGGAGATGGATGCGTGGCAGAAAAATAAATGCCAAGATAGAGCAGTGGACCCACACTCCACCGGATGGATTGAAGCGCGGGTAGGAGGGGGCTCGCCTGCCACCCGGCCCCGACCACCAGGCCAGAGCTCTTGACCCAGTTGATCTGGGCGGAGGAGGCTGCTGAATAAATAGCTTGACAAGCCTCCATCCACACCAGGTTGTCCGGGTCCTGGACCATGAGGAGCACGTCGTCGGCATATGCTGCCAGGATCAGCCGCACCTCCGGCTCACGGAGCTCCAACCCCGTCAACCTCTTGCGAAGGAGATGAAGGAAGGGCTCAATGGCCAGAGTGTACAGCTGACCCGACAGCGGGCAGCCTTGACGCACTCCTCGCCCAAAGCTGACAGGTGCACTCAGGGTCCAGTTGAGCTTGACCAAACACTCTGCGGAGGTGTAGAGCACCTGGAGAAACCCCACAAACCAGGGTCCGAAGCCAAATGCCCGCAGAGTGCCCAGGAGATACCCATGGTCCATCCAGTCGAACACCTTCTCCTGATCCAGGGACAGGAGGGCGAATGACAGACCATCCCTACACCCAGGCTCCAAGAGATCCCAGACCAGATAGAGATTATCGAAGATGGTACGGCCTGGGACGGTGTAGGTCTGATCTAGATGGACCACGTCCGCCAGCACGGACCGTAGCCGCAGCGATATGGCCTTCGCCATGACCGTATAGTCTGCGCTGAGGAGCGAGATGGGGACGCCAATTCCAGAGATCGCGGAGGTCCCCGTTCTTCGGCAGCAAGGCAAGCACTGCTTGCCTGCACGACAGAGAGAGGACCCCGCTCTCCAAAGCCTCAGCCCAGACAGTGGCAAGGTCCAGGCCGAGGACGTCCCAGAACACGCGGTAGAACTCCACGGTCAGCCCGTCAATGCCCAGAGATTTGTTGGTGGGCATGAGACGGAGGGCTTCTGAGAACTCTGCCAGAGTGAGAGGCAGCTCCAGACGGTCCCGGTCGCCTGTGCTGAGCGTCGGGAGTCCATCCCAAAGCACTCGGCAGGCATTGGCATCGTTGGATCTGGGAAGAAAAGGCCAGCATAGAAGGCCCTGGCCCTCTCGCGCATCTCCACCGGATCCGTGAGGGTGTGCCATCCTCCGCCAAAAGGCAGAGGATATGCTTTTTCGCTCCCCTCTTCTTCTCCAGGGCGTAGAAGAAGCAGGAGCCGTGATCCATCTCCCGTAGGAGACGGATGTGGGATTGAACAAAGGCGCCCCAGACCCGAAGATCGTCAAGGGCCCGAAGCTCTTCCCGCTTCTCCCGGTACGCTCCACAGAAGGGTGGATCACCGGGGCTGGCGGCCAGATGTCTCTCCAGCTCTAAAATCTCCTGCTCCAACTGCTCTATCACCAAATCCCTCCGCCGTCTGGCGCCCCAGATGTGGCTACGGCAGAAGAGCTGGGCACGCACCTTCCCCACGTCCCACCACCGCTGTGCTGAGGGAAAGGCATGCCTTTGTTCCCGGCAGGCCAGCCAGAAATCCCACATCCTGTAGTAGATGGTTATTGAAATGCCAATAGGCCGGCCCCAGCCTCTTCAAAGAAAGAGAGGCTGTCATGGCCACCAAATGGTATTCTGAGAACGGGGCTGGCCGAATGCTGGAAGAGTGGGCTGTGAAAGATGACAGCAAGAAAAATAAATGCGATCCAACCGGGAGTGGCTCGTTGTTCCTCCACCGGGACATAAGTGAACGTAGAGTTGTCATCCAGGTGGTGGTTGCGCCAGACGTCCACCAGGGAGTAATGAGCTATGATCTCCCTGAGGACATCTGTGGCAGCCGGGCTCGGCTCGGTCCCCATGCAATCCCACTCCACGAGGGTGCAGTTGAAATCTCCGCCCAGGACCAGGCACTCGCAAGGATCTAAAGAACCGAGGAGGGCGGATGCCTGCCGGACGTCGGGGCATAGACATTGAGAAGATGCAGCATCAGCCCTTCCACCTGAGCTTGGAGGTGCAGCAGGCGACCCAGCATGACCTCGGTAATCCCCAGTACCTCGGGCTGTAAGTGTGGGGAGAACAGGTCACCTCCCCAGCCTGACAGACCGAAAGGTAGCTGAAGTAGACCCTGTCCCCCCACTTCAGCCGCCAGCTCGCTTTGGTGGCAAGGTCCGTGTGGATCTCCTGCAGGAAAATAACTGAGTACCCCCCATCCTGAAGAAAGGAGAGCACCTGGCACCTGTGGAGATCCAGCCTAAAGCCCCAGGTGTTTAAAGTGGCAAAGATGGATGGCGACATAAGGAGGGCTGATCCTCGTGGACAGGGGCACTAGCGGTTCCCATTGGGCCTTGCAGCAAACCGTGACCGACTCCAAAAGCCATCAGGGCATCACAGAAGCTGCGGGTCCGCTGGGAAAAAGCAGCGTCCGTCTTCCCGGTCCCTTTGCCCTTCCCCCAAAATGTCCCTCACGGTCTGGAGAACAAGATGGAAATTGCCCCAACGCTGAAGAGCGAGATGCACTCTGTTCGTGGAGCCACGAGTGGCCTCCAAGAAACAGCTCATCTCGTTCCCCTGCGCAGCAGGGACCAGGGTCATGGATCCCGGGGCATTCTCTGATTGAACCCGCCTGCCAGCCCTGTGGCCTATCGAGACGGACAAGCAGGGATCAGATCCCTGCCGCGGCACCTGTCCCTCCGGTGCCATGCCACGCCACCCGACTTGGCCCTAGGGATGTTGGCAGAGGGTGAACCAGGAGAGGGAAAAAGAAAACCCGCCTCCCCAGGGCCCTCGTTTAAAAAAAAAAAAAAAAGGGGGGGGGAGAGGGGGGGACGACAACCCTAGGGGCAGCAGCAACAGGAGGAGGGAAGGAATAAAGATTAAGAACAGGAACAGGGGCTGGAACGGGGTCAGGGCAGGAAACGGGGACAAAATCAAGGGCCCGAGTGGCAGAGCCACCGAGACACGGTGCCTCGACCCGGCCCGATGGTCAAAGGGGCAGCAAGGGATTGGGGCATTTCTGCAGTGCTAGGCTCAGGTGCCTCACCAACCGAGGCACCCATGATTACAGCACTGGGGGGTGACGAGGGCTGCCGCCCCGCCTCCTAGGGAAGGGCACTTGCAGGCTCAGAGCCCAGCCACTCGGTGTCAGCTGTTGCCTCACTCGGCATGGCAGCATCAGCTGGATTACCAGTCACGGCCGGGCAGATGGTCAGATCCTAGGGCGTTGCAGTGGCCAAAACGGGCCACTGCCTGAGGTGGGGGGAAGGGGGCAACGGCAGATTACAAATGCTCTGACCGAGGCCCCCTAGCACGGGGGGGCGTCCATCCGCTCGGTGGTAGGGGTCAAGCCTAGGGCCTCGATCTCATCAAAAATAGAGGCAAAATCCCCACCCGCCTCTACGGGGTCCCCCTCGACAGCAGCCGGGGTAGTAGCCACTTCAGCGCCTACAGGGGGCACAGATGGCAAAGCGATAGGGGGGACACTTTCATAACCTCCTCAGGGAGGGACTCCATAAGAGAGGTGGTACTACCCGCCTCCGCAGCTGCAGCGACCTCGGCCGACTCCAATTGGTGAACATCAGCAGGGGAGTCAATGGAAAACACCCAGCGCCAGTAAATTCCTTCATAGTTTTACAGAGGGTTCCTTCCCCCTTGCCAACAAGAGAGGGGTGCTGGGCCCGTGCACCCCACTTATGGCGCCTCCTTTGCACGAGCTCTCAGCTCCCCAAAGAAGGGGGCTGGCCAGCCGGATCAGAGCCGGGGAGTGAGGGCGATGATGGGAGGGTAAGGAAAGACGAGGGCAGGACAGCAGGGGAAGGGACAGACTCCCCCTGAGGCAAGCCCCGCTTGATTCCAGCTACCGGCCCTGCCACCCTCTCCTCCATGGGCCCTGGTCTACTACCCACCACAGCGGCGGGGCCCGCATGCTCATCTGGGCACTTCGCGGGGGCCGAGACCTGAGCGGAGTTGACAGTGGTCACGGATGGAGGAGGGGCAAGCCCAGGCACTGGGCGATCAGGGCCACCAGCAATGGTAGAGCTGACGCCCTTCCGGGTAACGGGGGTCCCAGATGCCCCTCCGAGCTGGGCCAGGGGGCAGTCCTGCCAGATGTGCCCTGCTCCCTGGCAGAGAAAGTACCAGGCCTCCCCTGAAGAATAGTAAACCTGGTACTGAGCCCCTCGATGGGGCCTCAGAAAGGACCCCTCCAAAGCCTCCCTATCACATGCCGCCAGCAGCACTTGAACCTGCACCTGCCGGCAGAACGACAAAACGTGGCAGAGGGTGGGGTCCTTACAGCCCTAAGGAAGGGGGTTGAGGACGGACAGGGGCTTCCCCAGGATGGAGAGGAATGGCAAAAGGGCGGCATTGGAGAGGAAGGGAGGAACAGAGGAGAACACCACCCGTACGCCCAGGTCCTCCAAAGGCTCAAGAGGGACATGAATGCCCCCCCCCACCGCCAATCCCCTCTCCACCGCCTCCTGGGCAGTGGCCTCCGATGCCTGGAAGAACACTACCTTCTCAAACATCTTAGAGGCCACCACCACGGCCGTGGGCCCCACCACATGTGTGGGCGTTGCCCCACGAAGAAACCTCCGTGCCGAGGCCGACACCAGGAGGCAATGCACCTTGTCTCCCTGGTGAGGGTGGGAAAGGGGCCCCGGCTGCTGGGAATGGTATTCTGGGAGGCGGCTGGGGCAGACGGCGAGGCGGCGAGTGGAGGGGTCGCGTCTACCTGGGCGTATGCCTTGGGGTTCGAGGGAGCGGCACCTCCAGGGCTGGTGGAGGGAACAATGGGTCGGGGGGAAAAAGGGGGGCTGCGGCCGTTAATGGGGCCGCAGTGGGAGAAGGAACCACTGCCACGGGAGGTTTCGCCTTCCGGGCAGGGCCCTTGCCCTTCTTCGTGCCCCGACCCTTCCCACCGGCCGAGGGAGTGGTCTCAGAGGTGGAGGCGGCAGAGGTCGCGGCAGCAACAACGGAAGGAAGGGGAGGGGAGAACGGCTACCATCCCCCCCCTGCTAAGCTGAAAGCAGGGCAGGAGGGCACCAGCAGAAAGGGGCAGAGGAAAAACAAGGAACACAACTCCCAGCACAAGATGAAAGAAACCGGCTCCCCCGGCTGCACTAAGGAAAGGAAGGGAAAACTAAGATATCATAGGGAAGTGTGCATCAGTGAAGGGATTAATGAAAAAAAGGGGCGGGGTGGAAATCTCAAGCGCCGACAGCAGAACGTGGGCACACAGGCAATGAGAGCAGACCGGAAGGGGGAAGCAAGAAGCAAGGGGATGGAATGAAGGAGAGGGTCAGATCAGGTATGCCTCAGGAGTGGAGCAAAAAACAGTGGATTCAAAAACAACCAAACCTAAAAGGGGGAAATGGGGCTGGCAACCACGCCTGTACCGCGGGACAAGGGCAGGGCAAACAAACTAACCAAGGACCGAAAAACAGAACAAGGCAAAACAGCAAACAGGGTGGCTAGAAAGGGGACAGGCGGGGCAGGCAGCAAAGGGAAAGGGGGCAAACAGCTGCAAGAACAGGGCAATGGGCGAAGCGGAGGGGAAGGGAGCCCACCGGCCAAATGCAGCACGGGGCGGGAGGGCAAAGCCAAGGGAGGGGAAAGGAAACACATACCCACGGGTGCCCAAAAAACTAGTGCCTGCTTGCTGCTGCTAATGTCCCAAGATGGGAAAAAGGACAGAGTAAACTGCTGGGCTGGGGAGCGAAAAGCAGAGCCAGATGGTAATTGGATAGGGGGAGGGGGTGGTGGTGGCAGTAGGGGAGCGGACTGAATTGGGGAGGGCTCCACGCCGCTCCCCACTACAACGGTACCCACCACCACAGAAGCAAGGATGTTACAAATCCCCTCCACAAAGCAGGGTTCAGTCATTAAGACCAGAATACAGTCCACCCAACAGAGCAGATGTCACAGGCAAATTGTTGGATAAAGTGTATGAAAGAAATTGAGCAGTGTGCAAAATGTCTAGAGGGTGAAATTGTTAACCTGAGTCTTGATGGGTGGAGCAGTGTCCGCAATGATCCTGTTGTATGTGCTTGTGTGACAACAGAAGAAGGGGAAAATATTCCTTACAGAAACAATTGATAATCAGGAAATGCACACACAACAAAATACTTGCAAGAAGTAGTGGTAAAGGCTATAACAAACTGTGGAAAAAAAATTCAGATGTCTACTATGCAGCTTGGTCACACACAATGCTGCAAATGTATCCAAGATGAGAAGAAATTATTCAGAATAGAGTGAAGAGAGTCCTAAGCTAATAACATATGGTTGCAGTGCTCATTTGATGCACCTCCTAGCCAAAGACTTCAGTGTTCCAGAAATAAAGGCTAATGTTGTTGAAATTGCAAAACACTTCCGTAACAACCACTTTGCAGCAGCTGCTCTGAAAAAAGTGGGAGGAACCAAGCTAACTCTCCCACAAGATGTGAGATGGAACTCAGTAGTGGACTGTTTTGAGCACTACTGGCCTAATCTGATGACAGTTTGTGAACAAAATCGTGAAAAAATAGATGGCACTATCACAGCCAAAGTTCTCAACATTGGGCTTAAGAGAACTGTTGAACACATGCTGAGTACCCTGAAGCCTATTTCTGTAGCCTTGAACAAAATGCAGGGGAAATAGCTGTTTTATTGCTGACGCTGTTCAAATTTGGAAGGAACTGAGTGAGATCTTAAAAAGAGAACTATGCAATGACAGAATTAAATTACAAGCATTAAAAAAACGAATGGGACAAGCACTATCTCCAGCTCATTTTCTTGCAAATATTCTCAATACTTGGTACCAGAGTCAAACCTTAACTGCTGAAGAAGTTGAGTTGGCTATGACATGGACATCCAGCAATCATCTCTCCATAATGCCAACTATAATAAACTTCAGAGCTAAGGGTGAACCATTCAAAAAATATGTTTGCTGATGATGTTTTAAAGAAAGTCACACCAGTGAACTGGTGGAAGTCACGTAAGCACTTGGATTCGGAGACTGTTGAAGTGATAATCTCACTTTTAACAGCAGTAGCTTCTTCTGCCGGTGTAGAAAGACAATTTTTTTCCTTTGGACTAATTAATTCCAAATTGAGAAATCGTTTGGGACCTGAAAAAGCAGGAAAGCTTGTTTTTTCTTTTCCAGATTATGAACAAATAGGAAAATGAAGGTGAAGACGACTGAGTTAGCTGGAGAAGACAATATTTTAAGTTTCTCACGTTGACCTGACTGACAATCGATTTAATTTTTTTTTTAATATTTCATTTAACTATTTTAGTTAAAAACAATTTTAACAAAAACAAACCTGATTTTAAAAAACTTGAACGTTTTACTAAATTCAAAAATTCATATGCTTGTTTTGTTAAAATATTTAAAAAAATCGGGAATACATAACGTTGTTGTTTTAGTTAAATAAAACAATTTAAATGTCTGTCTGGTGATGTTCTTCTCCTAATACAGCATGGCAAGAAAATCCTCCAAATATTAATGATTAACCTGTTGAATTGGAGATCGTTCACCTCCATGACTTCAGAAATCTCTGCTTCAATTACTTTTGGTAAATGAAATAACCAAACAATCATTCATTTTCTGATATAGCCGTAAAACTAATCTGAAAAATTGTCAAAATAAATCACTTTAAAAATGTATATTGTGTACCTTCTAAAAATGAAACTTACATCTATCTCTGAGTTGTGAAGAATATGTATTAAGGTTGTAACAACCAACAAGAATGCACTTTTATGTAGAAATCTATGATTAAATCAAGTCTTCCTGCCTAATGATTTAAATCATGATGGCATTTGTCCTTTTTTTTAAATCATTTTCCTGTATGAGTTCATTTGCCAACATAGTGATTGTCAGGTTTCACCCACATAGTTGTTGGGGCATTTAGTGCACTGGGTGAATACCTCACTATGTTATGATAGGCATCCGTAGGACCCATGGATCTTGAAAGGTATGTTGTGGGGGGAGTTGATCATTGTAGCAGTGGAGATATGTCTACAAGTTTTGTATCTGTTGTCCTGCCAGGATCTGGTGCCTCTTTGAGCTCCCACACACCTTCTGGGTGTGGTGTTCTATCCCATCTAGTGGCACCGAGACCACTTACAGAGAGAGTTAAATGAGTCTGTTCTACAGCCTTAGCTAAGAGCCAGTTGGCTTTTAGCTCATGTTGGTAGAGGCTTATGCAGTAAGCTCCAGAGGTCCCAGGTTTGATCCATCCCACCGCCAACCAGGGTCTATCGGTGTTATGCTTGCTTCTGATGAGCTTCAAGAGGCGGGCATGTTTGAAGGTCAGAAGAGGGTTTTTAGGAAAGATTTCTTTTGGAATGGGGTCCACATCAAGTATGAGTGGTTGTTGTTTGATGATGTTGTATGGGTTCTAGTGTGAGGTGGTAGGTGACAACTGTGGGTGTGCAGTCAGAAGATTTTATTTCTGTATTAAAGCAGGTTCTCTCACCATCCAAATAGCCTGAGAGAATCTGCCTCAGTACAGTAATAAACCCTTTGATAACCCTATCACCCCCTGAGGGAGGTACTCCCCTCACTTTGAAAATTTATGAACTAAACTGTTTGAGGATAATACTGGGTAATGAGAGAAAAATCAAGCGGCATACAGTGGACTTTCACACAAAGTTAGCAGACTGACTTTGCAGATGACATCAGCGAGCTATTTCACATCCATAGAGACAAGCCAAAACAATGGCTGTTTTTGCAAGCCAAAACAAATAATCTCCATTATGTAGATCATTAGATCCTGCCTGAGTCAAAATAGTTAATTCAGCCTGTGCTGAGTGCAGTTTACTGGGTTTTTATCTACAGCTAATCAGGGATTGGAGCGACTTTGGAGATGGGACTGTGGCATAAGACAAATTAAGCTTTTACTTTTTTCTCAAAAGCCATCATATTTTCTCCATGTTTCCTCCTCTTGACAAATTCAAAACTAATATTTCTATTCTACCTCTCAAATGGTCCTTTAGCGTATCTGAGAATTGCCTGCTAGAAAATGTTGAGGGTGATTTCTTTTTTCAATAACATTTTTGAAATGGGGATCTAATAAAATCAAAGAATTAAATCTTTAGCAACACGGTTGTTTCTGACCTGGATTTGTTGCTATTTGAAGAGTTGTAGGTCATGATCAGAGACTGCATTGGTATCATTGGAGGAGTCAATTACAGAATTAACCAAGTGTCTGGAGATCAAAAAGAAATCCACCCAGGTATTGGGTCAAAGTCTGAATGAATATCGGTATGGATATATGAGCCACCAAATATCACATAGTCTTAGGCCTTCAATATGCAATTCCAAGGCTATTCTAGTTTTGGTTGGTTTATGACACTGAGTGTGAGATTTATTCACAAAAGAATCAAGCACTTCATTCATATCCTTAGCAATCACAACAGGAATATGAGGTTCTCCCTATAACTTAGTAAAAAACCTCTGAAAGGTTTCAGGATCAGCGAGGCTTCATGCCTATTAGCAGTAATTAATTCAGATTCATTTATGGTGACTTTAAAAATCTGCCCTGATAGTGTGAAATTGATTTAGACTGTTACTGCCAGCGCTTTATGGAGTAGTATGGCTACCTCTATAGATTTGGATGAGAAGCAGCAAGACACTGCTTTTCCTACCCAGTCACATTCTAATTGAGCAGCCTGATCTGTGATCAAGTGTGCCTGTTGCAAAAGCACTACATTTGCCTTTGCATTTTTTAGTAATGAGTATACTTTGTATCTTTTAATTGTAGTTTAGAGTCTCTACATTCTAGAAAATAAAATTGAGATTCAGGACCATTGGCTATGTTAACAATTTTTGGCATGTGGGACCTTATAAATGAGGGTGATGGAATGTTTGTGTCATTTGTCATCCCACTCACCACATAGAATTCGCCAGGGAGCAGAGTGTCATCTTTGGATGAAATACTTCAGGTGCTTACTCCGCAGACTTTTGGATTACCTTTCCAGATGCTTGCCACTTGCCAGACTTCCAGAGAATAATGTAGGTGCAGAAGCATGGGGGGAGGCATCAGCATTAGGCATTGTCTACACTACTGCGATAAGTTGACCTAAGTTACGCTACTTCAGTTACGTGAATAACATAACTGGAGTCTACTTACCATGGAGTCTACACTGTGCTGCGTCGACGGGGGATGCTCTCCTGTTGACTTACCTTACTCTTCTCGTTCCGATGGAGTACTGGAGTTCACTGGAGAGCACTCTGCTGTCGATTTAGTGGATCTTCACTAGACCTGCTAAATTGACACCAGCTGCATCGATTGCAGCAGCGCCAATCTACTGGTAAATGATATGTGTAGATATGGCCTTAGTTGCAGCCACCTGCAGAAGCTTGATGCAATTCACTGTCGTCATATAGGGCGCAATTTTCCTGGGTAATGTTGGTCTAGAGAGAGGTGGAAAGGGGTGGGAAAGAGTGGGGGTGATAAGGAGGATATAGGAGAGGGTTCTGGAGAGGGAAAGGGAAAAGCACAAAAAGACATTAAACCAAAAACATAAAAGTTGACACATTCCCTAAGTTGACATATTCCAAAGCATGATTGGCTGTTTTCGGTATCTGATATTGGGCATCACAGGCCCACTTTAAAGGTAAATCTGAGTGAAAAATCAAGAATTGTCAAGCACCTAACACTATAAACAAAGCTAAACCAATTGTAAGTTCCAGAGGGTGGGCTGGGCAGGCACACCCATGAAGGCTGGTAGTTTCGCCAAGTACCTACTATTTAAATTAGTTTTTCCAACAGGCATCCTATATTTCTCATACTGCAACAAAGTAAGCACACCTTAAAGAGCTAGAAAGGGATCACATGCACCGCAAACATGACTTTTCTTAATCTGGTATGTCAAGGATTTGCCTGAGTATATTGTACCACCTGAAAGTCCAATCCTTTCTCCAAGTAGTGGGACAGTGGAAACAGGGCAAGTAGGGGATTGCTTTGTAGGGTGAAGTATGATGGCAAACTCTGCTTTCCAGGCCGTTATGGTAGCCACGAAGGTGAACAGGGATATATTCTGAAATACCCTGGCTACCATGGCTTTGGTTGAGCAGACTAGGCTCATTAGCTTGGGCAGTTGAGCAGCTGATCTAAGAGAAGGTCACTCTGAAAATAAACCTGCTGCCAGCAAGTCCTTCAGTTGTTTTGGTTTACCTTGCCACTGGAAATGGTCTTGTTGGCACGCAACTGCTAATCCATTTAAAAAAAATTCTCTCACAGCCTTTGAAAATCCAACCAGTCCGGCAGCGATGGGGCAGTGGTGAAAGTGACATGCAGTAGATATCGCTGCCAGTCCTAGATGTGAACCTGCATGAAGGGCAAGTCAAGGCTTTGCTTACTGTGCATTGACCTGGGGTGACATTGTAGTCCGACAGCATCTTGATCAACTTGGCTGCTCTGTTCAGGGACAGCATAGCCGACCTCAGTCTGAGGAGTCCTGACCAGCTTACCCTGTCTGGAGGGTGTCCCATAATGTGGTCAAAATTCAATCAAGCCTTGAAAAGTTTCCTTTTATTTCAGGGTTGTGACATGGAATGTTTGTACGCTCCTTGAACTCCAAACCAAACTGATCATCTTGTCAGGCAGACTACTCTAGTTGTGTGAGGGTTTGGAAGATATTGTATAGACCAGTGGTCTCCTACCTTTTTATGCCCAGGATCACTTTTTGAATTTAAGGGCAACCCAGGATCTACCCGGCCCCTTCCTCGAGGTCCTGCCCCGCTCACTCCATCTCCCCCCGTCACTCATTCTCCCCCACCCTCACTCACTTTCACTCCTGGGGCAGGGGTTTGGGAGGGGGTGCAGGCTCTGGGCTGGGGCTGAGGGGTTCTCGGTGTGGGAGGGGGCTCCGGGTTGAGCCTGGGCAGGGGGTTGGGGGTGCAGGAGTGGGTGCGGGGTGTGGGCTCTGAGAGAGAGTATGGGTGCAGGAGGGGGCTCTGGGCTAGGGAAGAGTGTTGGGGTGCCGGAGGGGGTATAGGGTGTGGGCTCTGAGAGGGAGTATGGGTGCAGGAGGGGGCTCTGGGCTAGGGAAGAGTGTTGGGGTGCTGACTGAGGAGAATGCTAGATACAAGGTTTTTCTGGAAGGGACGCCTACAAAATAAGCTGTGCATCCCAGGAGTCGGCTTTCCTATCAGCAAGACTCTTGTCTCATTTGGAGATGCTACCCATCAGTATAAATGATAGACTGATGAAGCTCTGCCTGCCCCAAGAGATGGACATTATGCTTCACTGATTAGTACTTACGCACTGACAATGACTAACTGAGAGTAAGGAAAAGTTTTGTTCGAACTAAATGACCTGATCTGATTGACTCCCCACGAAAAGTTGATTATTTTAGATGACTTTAGTGTTCATGTTGACCATAATGATTCTACATGGTGTGGCATAGTGGACAAACGTGGTGTCGGCAAAATGAACCTCAATGGTCTACTTTTGCTGATGATGTGTTGAGCTCCACTGTCTTCCAACTCCCTGACAAATATAAAACTACCTGGATGCACTCTTGCTCACATCACTAGCATCTGATCGAGTGTGCATTGGTCCAACAGCCTAATGTACAAGATGTGCTCGCAACTTGGATATTACATGGAGCTGATTGTTTGACTCATCACCATCTTGTTCAATCAAAGCTTTCCCTCTTTATTTGGCCAAAAATGGGGAAAAAAAGTCAGGTAAGCACATAAATACTGCCTGGGTGAAAGATTTGGTGATCATTAAACAACTTTCAACACAGCTAACAACTGTTTTAGAAACTCTTCCAATGAATAGTGATGATGTATCTGCCAAATGGATATCCCTGCATGACACACTCTATAACACTGTTGTGGACTATGTTGGGTACATGAAATGCTGTTATCCAGACTGGTGCAGTGATGATGTTCCTGAACTATCAAATTGCCTTGATAGCAAATGACAAGCACAGTTGCGCTCTTAGCTGAGCCTTTCTGTGTCAGAAAAGGCCACATACTGGGTATATTGCAGCACGCTCCAGTGCAAACTCTGCCAAATGCAAAATTTGTGGTTTGACCGTAAAGCAGGTGGAACTATAGGCTTTTGCTGATAAAAACACGACTCCAAAGGTTTCTGTGATGGGGTCAGTGCAGTGTATGGTCCTACCCAATCTGCCTTGTTATTGCTAACAAGGGCTAATGTTGCATCTCTCATCACAGATTGCACTGCCATCAATCAGTGGTGGTGTGAACATGTTAATTGTTTATCTACTGTTTCTGATGAGTCACTGGACAATGTCCGCAAATTGCCCACATCTCAGATGCTTGGCAATCCACCCACATGAGCCAAGGTGTTGGAGGGTGTTCAGAGTCAGAGGTGATGTGTTTGGGGGGCTACATGTGGGGTCAAATGCCCCCTCCCAGATTGCTTGTTGTGGCCAGGCCCCACCCCGGTGGAGCAGCTGAGCTGGGGAGCTGCATCAGACATGGAGACGCAGAGCTGCAGGAGGGGCACCACTTTAACTCTGCCAGGAGAGGCAGAGGAACAGCTGGGAGTTGCACGGAGGGGCCGCTGCTTGGCGGGGGCGTAACTCAAGTTGTTCTGGGATTGCGGCCTCCCTCCACTGTCAGCAGGCACAGGTTGTCTATGGTTCAAGTAAGAAAGAATAATAAATCTTCTGGTCCTAATGCTATTCTAGCTGAAGCTTTCAAACATGGAGAAATTCTTATTGTTAGGCTTTTTGAATTTTTCTTACATGTCTGGCTTCAAAAAATCATACCATAACAACTGAAAGATAGCAACATCTAGAAGCATAAAGGCTCAAAAAAGCAACTGTGGTAATTACAGCGGCATCTCTTTGCTGTCTGTGGCCAGCAAGATTCTTGCCCAGATCTGCCTGAAATGACTCCTGACCCACATCATCACCATCATCTATCTGAGTCACAGTGTCACAGTGCTACTTTTGTGCTCAGAGGAGCACTATTGACACTAATTTCTTCATTCAATAGTTACAGGAAAAATGTTGTGAACAGCACCAACCTTTGCACATCATGTTTTTCGAGCTAACCAAAGCATTCAACGCGGTCAACCACAGTGCTCTCTGGAAATTACTTGCTAAATTTGGATAACCGAGAAATTTATTAACATTGTTTGGCAATTACATGAACGCATGGCTGGAAGAGTTAGCATTGATGGTGATCTAACAGACCCATTTCCAGTCATGAACAGGGTGAAGTAAGGAGGTGTCCTCTCTCCTAGCCTTTTTGGTCTATTCTTTGCTGCGATGCTAGAGGAAGCCCTTTGTGGCTCTTCAAATGGTGTCTTTATACACTTCTGCACTGGTGAACTCTTCATTCTGCATTTACATGCGAACACCAAGGTGATAAAGTGTTGATCCAGGAACTGCTTTACTCCGATGATTGTGCCTTGATGGCACACACTGATGCAGCACTACAAGATCTTATAACCTGCTTTGTTGTGGCAGCTAAAAACTTTGGCCTCACCATCAGCCAAATGAAAATCACTCCTCAATAACTGTACTAAGACCTGTCAATACACTTGAAAGGTACCACACTCCAGGGTTGCAAACAGTTCACTTATCTCAGCAGCATGTTGAACAATGAAGTGACAATTGACCACAACATGGATACGTAAATCAAGAAAGCCAGTGCTGCATATGGTAGCCTCCATCACCAAATCTGGAAGCAACATGGATTTTTTCTACAGACAAAAATCAAAGACTGTAATGCTGTTGTCCTCATGACATTGCTCTACAGGTGTGAAACATGGACCTTTTTATCAACAGCACATAAAAAACCTTCCGTTTTTGTGACACCTACGATGATTGCTGGACATCATGGCAGGACTGTGTTTTGAATATGGAAGTCCTGGTGAAATCTTATTTGATTGGGATTGAGTCTGATTTGATCTTCATCCACTTGAGATGTACTGGCTATGTAATTAGGATGCCTGAGACCCATTTAACAAAACAAGTCATATTCCGAATTAAGCACTGGCAGTTGTAAATGTGGAGGACAGATTAAATGCATCGGACTCCCTGAAATAAAATCTGCACAAAACAAACATTTCTGACTCAACCTTTGAATGACTGGCTATTGATCGTATTGCCTGGGTACCACTTTATAAGTGTGGGTGTCCATGAGTTTGAGAAGAATGGTGTTGAACAGCTGGATACACAGCATCGGGCACAGAAAGAACATGCAGCTAATCAACAGAACTTGGCAATGGGCTCTATGGCCAGTGCGATAAACGTTCTTCCTGAATTGGGTCTATGGAGTCACACAAAGACCCATGAATGCAATCTATGATTGTTGGTGGTGTCATCCTTGAAATCGAGGTGACAATCACCATCATCCCCTAATTGTAATCTGTTTAATTTGTCAAATTGAACGCCAGAGTATTGGTAATGTAGTTTGGTGCACTGAGTGAGATATATGTTGGGTTATTTTCCCAGATCCACATGCTCCCATCCCTTTTGTTTACAACCAAACATTCAGTGTCCTTTCCCCATATTAAATGAATATATAACAGACAGGGAAGAAATATGACTGCTCCCTTAAATTGTAAATTGCTGCAGCAGAGAACACAACAAACAAACCAATCCAGCAAGTGAATTTTCTGTACAAAGTCCTACTCCATGTACTCAAGGTCTGAGTTTGTAGAAGATGTTAGGTTGGGAAAATGAAGTTAATCACAGTTACTAGATAAGTTTGTATGTGCAAGTAGGGCAGAAATAACTTTGGTGTAAAACAGAACAGGTACTCAGTACATTGCAGGCTGTTTTAAAAAAAAAAAACAACTTTCGGTTTCTTTTGGTTTTTGCAACACATGCACTTCCTCATCAACTCTAACATGGAATTGAGCTAGAAACTTCATAAAATATTTCAACCCTTGCTGCATGTCAAGTTCCCTAGTTCTTCTAAAGGCTGTTTAACCACATCTTTTTCAAAATCATGAAAAATCATTCTCTTAGTTCATGACCTCCCCTTAAATGGTATTAATCACCACACTATGGAAGGGTCTGCCATCTTTTTGGATAAGGGGAGAAGCATAGTGATCTTGTTACAGAACTTTTTTGTTTCATGCTTCAGTAGATGTAGTACTCCGACTTATTTAACTTTGTTGTATATAACAGTACAGTCAATAATAAATGTTACATTTGTGATAAATAGGTTGTATAAATACATACAATGTCCTGTGAAATTCCACTCAGGTTTTGCTGAGATATAAACCGTTGAAAATTGCCATTTCCCTTTTGTTACTTGCATTCCTCAGGAAAACTTTGGAGCCTAGCAAAATAACCACTGAACATGAACATTCTAAGGCTGGTTTCACACCACTGCACTGGGAATGCCTGGGAACAGCCAGAGCAGCTGAAGAGTGTGGTGAGAGCCAGGCACCTAGCACATGGCTGGTCTCTTCCTCCGGGAACAATATGTGGGGAAGGGGAAGGGTGGGCTGGTCTGAGTTCCACTCCCCATGTCTATCCTCTGAACACAGCACCTGGTCCCATTTTCCCTGACCTCAGAGTATCCGTATTCTCCTATTGCCATCGAACTGTTAGTCCCATAGCTTAAGTGATTGTTTGTCTACAGTATTGAAGTTTCATTTTAAAACATGTTTGTCGTTTTGGGGGGAGGGTGTCAAGAGTGGGGTTGTTGGTTTTACATAATATAATTTACTTTTTTCTTTAAACAACCAAACATAAAACAGGAAATTAGTTACAAAAACTGTTAGTTATTTAGGTAGCAAAAGCAGACTCCAAAGATAGCATATGCCAGATTTGTGATAAAATGTAATTTTAATTCTGCCACTTGGTGCATACGCATTATGATACAGACTTTAATAATAAGATCTGAATGTATGCTTTCTGCAGGACCCCTGCCTCATTTAGTGTATAGGTTGGACACACAAGAGATTAGGATGGAGGGTGCATAGGCGACTGTAAATCTGCCTGTGACTGGGGGCTCTACTCACTGCAGGATGGCATCGACTTCTAGCTCTTCTGAGGATTAGCTCTATGTGGCCGAAGCCCCTTCCTGTGGTAACACCCCATCTCTTCCTCCCTTTGCGGCCCCTCTCTAGCTCCAGGAACTGCAGTGTCCTCTTAGTGACTTGGCCCTCCCCTTCCAGGGGTGTGTATCAAAGTCCCTGCTCACCAGCCATCTCAGGCAGTCCTCCCATTCGCTGCCCCAGGTGCCACTCCCTCAGTGGCTTGCAGGGGGATCCGGATCCACCCTCTACTCTGAGTTCCTGATCAGGAATCCTCTAAACAGCAGTCAAGATGTGGTTCCCTCTTGCACTTTGCTGCCTTTTCTTGAGCCTTTTACTTACCTCCTGGTTCTCCCCACTCCTCTGGGTTTGCCAGCCTCTCAACTCCCTTCTCCCAGGGAGTGACTGCAGACTACCTTCCTGCAGCCCGCTCTGCTTCTAATTTCCTTTCAGCTAAGTTGCACCTGTTCCCTCACAGGTGAGTTTCCTTCCAATTAACTTCCTCCAGCCTAAATCTCTTTTTTTTTTCCAGCATAGTGGGCTGATTGGGCCCATTTGGCCTAATTCAGGTCTTTGAGTGTGGTGAATATACCCCATCATACTGCCATTTCCTAATTTTGGAGTGCCTTGATTTTTACAGTCTAAGTAACTTAATATTAGTTATGGATGTTCTAGCCTATGGATCTTAAACGTTTACCATATTTGATTTTACAAGTGTGTGTTTCAATAACTTTGCTCAACTTGTCTTGGATTCTTGATATAATTGGATTTTTTGCCATTTTTGATTAAGTTTATGAACTGATTTAGGGTTAGATTATGAGTTAATGATTTTCCCTGAACAGGAAGCAGCATGTTGTTGTGCCATCTATGCAGCAGTCTAGAAGGGAGATTTGTGATTCAGCAAAATAACAGTCTCCTTCCCAGTCTACCCATTGCACCAACAAGGGAGTAAACTGTGCAAGGTCTATATTGGGTGTAGTGTATGTCTGCTGGCATATTTTCTGCCCACCTGTATGATTGGGGACAGGGTTGGCTCACAGTGGCTATATAGAGAGTGCTTCACCTTTTATGCTGTGGATGGTGGTGTAGATAGTTGGGACAAGGCAGTAAGCAGGCTTTTTAAAGAGGCATGGATGCATGATTGTGCAAGCCAGATCAAAAGTCTACTCCTTAGTAATTGCTATATTTAATATCCTTTAACATAATGAAATGTAATTTTCCCCCCAAAGTCTTCACCCTTTTTTCTTTGTGGTTTGGTTAGATGTGTGTATTTTATTTGATAAAATACTTTGCTGCTTATATAATAGCATTCTCAGGTTATGGTCTAATTGATTTTTCTACTGACATAGGTTGGGGGCAAAGGGAGCTATATTTTTCCTTGTCAGAAAATCTTTATAATAGAATGAATTCTTCTGAGTCCATTCCTCAAATACTTCCCATTCCTCTAGGGAAGTTGGGATCATTAAATAGAGTAGATACTTATGAAACAAATTTATCTTAAATTTTCTTTTGTAAATTGCTCTCCATACTTGTAGACATCCTCAAAGTAGTGTTTGGGTAAATTTTATCTGAGCATTTTGTATGCAGTGTAGTTGTAACTGTGTTGGTCACAGGGTATTAGAGAGACCCAAAGAAGAGCTGTGTGACTTGAAATCTTGTCTCTCTCACCAACAGAAATTGGTTCAGTAAAAGATATTTCCTTACCCTCCTTGTATCTCAGTTTATTTTTTGTTTTACTAAACATAATCCAAAGGACAATGGGAAGCAGTCCTTACAAGTACTTGTTCGTTAGGCTAAAAATGTTAATTGCTAAGATGAAGTTTACCAGTACAGTATTGTTCTGTTTTAGTCAGTCTAGGTGGGATTGTTTTCCTGTTGTCCGTCTAGTAAGATTTCATAAGGGCTGAGCAGAAATATAAATAAAATTTGGAAAACCTAGGTCTCCTCTGGTTTACCTGTATCTTACTACCTGCTTTTTTATTATGGTTTTTCATTCGGTTTGTTTTTAAGTGAGCAAGGGTTTTATTTAACAAAGAATGTGGCCTTAAATCTATATGAGAACACTTTATATTTGATGTGAAGTCTGGGAAAGAATGTTCACTTTTATTTGAAACCTCTTTTCCTAAATGTTACACTGATTGTCACCTATGTTTTACTGAGCAGGGAGGGAGAGTGATAGAATGGCATTCTTCACCCTAAAGGTATGGGGAGAGAGAACTGTCAATTTATTCCATCTTTACTCCTACAGGGGTGGGAAAGTAGCCAGTAGCCTTCTCCAAGTAGCCAGTTCAATGCTTATATTTTGCCTTCCCATGTAAGGTTGAATTTTGAACTTGAAGTAATTTAAAAATAATTGGGGGGTATGTGTCAGTGGTTTCTCCCTAAAAACTCAACAATCAGAAGACAGACAAAACTGTCATTCATAAGTTTTAAAAACAAATAACAGCCAGTCATGGTGTCTGATTCATAATCTTTGAATGCTTGGGGTAGGCAATACTGCTTTTATTGCCCTTCCCCATTCTTCCCTTCCACCCATCACGATAATCCATTGCATCTCTCCAATGCCTGAACTCCTTCAACCACAAAACAATGGCAGTCTTTGGCTGATGAACTTAATATGATCCATAAATTAAATGGATTAAGTACTGATGACAGATCTCAAAAAGTAGCTGTCAGTGGGAAATAATCATCAAATAGGGGTATTGGTAGTGGTGTTCCGCAGAGATTATTTATAGGCACAACACTATTCAATGTTTGTATCAGTCTGCAGAAGAGAAGAGTGAGGGGGGATTTGATAGCAGCCTTCAACTACCTGAAGGGGGGTTCTAAAAAGATTGGAGCTCAGCTGTTCTCAGTGGTGGCAGATGACAGAACAAGGAACAATGGTCTCAAGTTGCAGTGGGGGAGGTCTAGATTGGATATTAGGAAACACTGTTTCACTAGGAGGGTGGTGAAGCACTGGAATGGGTTACCTAGGGAGGTGGTGGAATTTCCATCCTTAAAGGTTTTTAAGGCCCGGCTTGACAAAGCCCTGTCTGGGATGATTTAGTTGGTGTTGGTCCTGCTTTGAGCAGGGGATTGGACTAGATGACCTCCTGAGATCTCTTCCAACCCTAATCTTCTATGATTCTATGATCTGGAAGTAGATATAAAATCATTGCTGATAGAATTTGAGGGTGACACAGATTGGCAGAATGATAGGTGAAGACAGGACAGTCATACAGCTCAATTGGGATCACTTGTTAAGCTGGGTCTGTTCAAACAAAATTATTCTTAATAGAGCTAAATGCAAGGTCATTTATATAGGAACAAAGAATGCAGGTCACGCCTGCAGAATGGAGGACTGTATCTGAGATGGCTGTAATTGAAGCAGTCTCATTCAGAATGCAAAAATAACATCATTTGGCAGAAATTGAAAGTAATTGAGAATGCCATGAAATTTCTCATCCCTTTCTCAAACTCTTTATTTTTCCTGATACTGTAATTGTATGGTCAGACTGTATCTTACCAGCAGGGGAAGTGAACATTCAGTTTACTGTTGAGAATGGAATCCCTTAAAATTCTCATCTGGGCAGAAGTCATAATTTTAGTTCCATATGTTTAACATTCGAATCAACTGGTTGAATTGTCAAACGATGCCTCCAGGAGGGGATTCAAATAGCAAGGTGTTTCAAAAAAATTACTTGGAGTAGGGAACTCTCCAAATTGATTTGTCTCCAATACAAACGGAGATATGAATGTCTGTTGCCCCAGATATTGTGAAAGGCAAGCATGGAGGACAAAATATCTTCTGATTTAACTGGTCAGACCATCTGATATATGCTGTCTTTCCTTTCTTGCTTTTAACTTGAATGGCCAAGAAGACTGAGGAGGATAAGGCCAGCATACTTCTAATAGGTCCTTTCTGGCAGCTCAGACTAGTTTTTATATCAGAAGGAAATGTTTGGTGTCCTTTTCTCTGGGAGGTTCTATTTATCAAAGATTTTCTGAGGCTGGGTCCTTTATGCAGCCAAGATCCAGACATATTTCATTTGCCAGACTGGAACTTGAGAGGATAAATCTTCTAGATTTGGCTATTTGGAACAAATGGTAGATACCCTCATTCAGTGCAGGAAGGACAATACATCAGAGCTATTATCATATTTGGAAAGTCTTCAGATCCTGGGTGCTTTAAACATGGTCTTAATTCAAAGTTAACTTCAGTCAGGACCTGGGATAATTTTTTTTTGATGGATTCAGTCCTAGTACTTGGCCTCAGCACATTTGAGATCCATGTGTCAGCTTTGAGAGTCATTTGAGTATTTTTTGGGAAATAGTCTTGCTTCACAGTTTCATGTTGCCAGATTTATTAAAACAGTAGCGATGTTTTGTCTCCTGTCAAGACCCCTATTGCCAGCTGGAAGCTAAATCTAGTCCTGGAATAATTGATGGGGGCAGCCTTTTTGAACTGGTGGCTCCAGCATCCGTTTTCCTATTTCTGTTAAAGTGGCCTCTCTTGTGGCAATTATTCTGTGAGAAGGGTCAGTGATTTGAGTGCCCTTTTAGTTAATACTCTTCTTTTCAGTTTTTCCTCTGACAAGTACTTCACAATACACAAGAATTCCTGCCTAAGGTAGTCTCTCCATATTGTTTGAATAGATAATTACTTCACCTTTATTTTTGTCTTAATTTGTCTCAGAGAGAAGTGAGATGGCATTACCTGAATAGCTGTAGAGTTATAGGACAGTATCCGTCAGGAAGTCTGATGCCAAAATCTGAAGGCTTTAAAAGCAATTAAAGGAAGGCTGGTAAAACTCCTTTTTATTTTGTTTGGTTTGGACTGCTTCCTAAATCCCAATGGCCCTTTCCCTCACAAATTAATTGACTGTATGTGAATAGACAGTCTTGTTCTTTTTTGTTTATTTCTCATACCAGGAAATCTATTAGTCTGAAATTTCTCTCTCCCTTGTAAATATGTGTATAATTATTTCTCTCTGTCTTGTAAATATATGTATAATCCGTATTCTGAACACTGGAAGATGTCTACTGGAGCTGTGATGCAGTGAACAGACATAGATAGGAAATTTGTTTGGATGCAAAAATCATCACCACTGAGCTGCTTCTGTGGGTACAGATGGACATGGTCAACCCATTAGTCCTCACCAGAAGAATAGATTGTTTGCCATGAAAAGACAAACTTGAAATTATTTAATTTTGTGCTACATTGGCCACCATTTTTATTGGAAAACCTGAATATGCAAAATTAAACATGATGTTAAGACTTATTTTCCTTGGAAATGAACAAAATAACAAGACACATGATAAGTGTATATATATGTGTGTTTGTTGTAACACAGAGCATAAACAGAAAGTGTTCTATTACTCTGACTTAAAATGCAACTCTCCTTTATAGGCTTTATTGCTGCATTCTCTCTAGCCTCTGTTTCTCTGTCTATAGGTTCTTGTGTATTCTCATGTATCTCTTGTATTCTCTAGAAAAATGCAGATTTTTGAAAAGTGCACATTTCTTACAGTTTCTTTTAGATGGGTTATCTTTTCAGGTTTGGATTTTTTCAATTATGTTTTTACTTTGGCCTTCTTTATTAAGTGCTTCCTCTACTTCTCTTTCCTCTCACTTTGTGCCCTTCTCTTTGGTCTTTTTTATTAAAGCCTCTCTTTGGTGTTCTGGGATTCCTCCTATCCTTGTTTCCTTTCTTTCTGGGTTTTCTTGTTTTGCATACTCACCCTGAGAAGGTGCATTGCCTGTTGTGCTTCTACGACTGAGTTCTGTTGGTTTTGTTATGATTTAAATATGTTGCCAGGGAGTATTTTTACTATCCAGAAGTCAGTAAGGGTTATAAAAACTTAAAAGTTGGCTGTGCTGATATATTTTGCAAATATGAAGTTAAGCAAATTTTAAATCCAGTTTTAGGGGGCATTATCCAAGATGATTCAGAAGTGAAGAATAAAAAATAAGATTTTTTAAATTAGTTACATAATAAAGTACCTTAAACGCACTCTTTTGTAGTATAGATTTATTTTCATCAATATGTAACACTGCAAGACAACTTTTGGAAATGACAGTTTGAAAAAAATATTCTACATAGTTTTTGATTACCTAATAAGTATATTGATATGGTTATAATGTAATTTACTTGAGTAATTGGATACTCCATAAAAATATATCACTATGAACATTTCCAAGTTTGTATATCTTCAGTAAAAGAAATATTGTATGGTTAACTGCTTCAACTGTTGACTGTATAGTTCAATGCAGTATATGTCCATTACTTCAGTGGTTAATACATAAAATAAAAAAGTTGTCCTTTAATAAGGAGGAATTTCCATTTAATGTCTTTTATTTCTGCATCAAAAAACTACACAGGTAATCCTTTGGAGCCATAATTGTAACTGTTCATACTGCAGTAATGGTTTACTTGCCTTCTAAATGGAGGTGTGGATTAGGTTTGTTTGAGTGGGTTTTTTTTAAACAGGAAAAAAAAATCCATGCTTTTTGAGGAGACTCTCTAAAGTGTATTGCAATTTATTTTGAATTTTTGTTATAGGTGCGCTGAAAACAAGAGTAATGTATTACCCTAAGTGGACTACCTAATTTCCATTCAAATGAATATTTTTGCAAGTTTTGGTCCTCCTAAATCTTCATTTGGAAATCTTAATTTGGACATGTCTTGAATTCTTGAGAAAGGGGAAATTATTTCTGGTATAGATCTTACTTATTTTATTTTTAATTTTTATGTATTTATTTTCAAATACACATATGGGATTTTAGATAGGTGTACAGTTGCACAGTCAGTCTAGGGAAGAGGGAGAATTGAATTTTTATAGTGACTGGCAAGGCAGCTGAGCCATAAGTCCCCAGAGCGGGCTGGAAACTCTGTCAGGGAAGCTGAGGCAGAGAGGCTGCAGTGCTAGGTCCCGCAGCAAGGACGAACATGGGGTCAATGATCTGGTGACAGGAGAGGTGTGGTCCATAGGGTGTTCAGTGACTAAAGAGAAGTAGTAAAAGTAGTAGCATCATGTAGCTGTTTATAGGTATAACAATGGATCACTGATTAATATGTATCAGAGTAAAACTCACATGTGTTCTAATGTTTTTGAGTCTCAAATTTTTATTTCCACTCTTTTGAGTGAAGTTGTCTTAAAGTTCACAGTCCCTATCATCTATGTGTGGGGGCATTTGAGACCTTTCCTCTGTAGCACTAGTTTTAGCCACTAGCGGCATGGATAAACCAGCGTTCTTCATAAATCTGAGATCTAGAGACCTTGGAATTGCCCTCAATCTGAATAGCTTGGGCCTGAATGAAACACTCTCTTGGTGGATGATGGAAATCCTGGAATGCAACACCTTATAAAATCCTTTAATCATGGAATATTCTCAAGAGCATATGTGGCAGGGTTCTTGGAGCCCAACAGCATCAGCAGATATTATTGTCCTTTAACATTTTGGTGGGAGGCCAATGGAGGAAGAACTGTATTTTCTGTTTGAGTCTGTGATGGAAGTGTTAGAAAGATCTTTCAGTTTATTAACAAGGCTAATTATAGACTACAGTTCATTTTAAATAAAGGTCTGTAGTTTTGTGTTTTTAAAGGCTCTAGGGTGATTTCTGGGGTAATCGTAATGGAATTGATGGCAGAGTCATCTTAATTAAAGCTTAGAATAGGCTCACAAATTTCCTTCTCTGATGTCGTCATGTTTCTTCTCAGTTTTATTTTTTAAATAAGAATCCATTAATGATGTTCCTACATAACACACAAAGCAGTTATATTTCTGTTATAAATGTCCTCAGTTTTTTTTAACAGAGAGGATGAGACCAGTCATAATTAAAATGGTCAAACCACGTAATTTAGAAGCATTTAGAAGCATTTCAGAAAGGTGACCTACCTCTCACGTAAATCTTTCTAGCTATTTATTAATTAGAAATAAACCTAACAATGCTGAACAGACCATCATGCTTAAGTAATTATTAACATCTTGATGAGGTATTAAAAAGCAGCTAGTATTAGACTGCTAGTTGCCTAGAAATAAATGGGTTAAGATGTGTGACTTGTAGATTGTGGTAAATCTGGATGACCTGTTGTTTCAGACTGATGGTCATTGTAGGATCTAGTTCTGTACACATTTTCTGAGCAGGTGCCAGGCTAAAGGGCATCAGCTGGAGTCAGTAGTGGCCATCTCCCACTGGAAAGCATAAAAACATTTGACAGGCTCCTTGGCACATAGGGTTGCCTACTGGAGGTTATTGAAAAATAAGAAGTCTTGGGGGACTCTTTCTTGGATCAGAGAAGACAGTGTTTTAACCTTGAAATAAATCTTGTTGTGGTGAGGTGGTGTGGCTCCCCGCTGACCCGGAGGAGGACAAACCCATCCGGAGGCTGAAGTGGGCGGAGTTAGGGAGCTCTGAGCCTGCCCCTCAGAGGGTCAGGTGGCGACCCGGAAGTATAAAGGCTCACCCTCAGAGCTCAGTAGAGTGCCAGCCACCAGGGAGGCCAGCCACCTCCAGCCTAACCTGCAACTGGGAAACCCCCGCGGCCCAAGGTGACCGCCAGGACTGGTCCGGCCTGCCCTGCCCTCGCTACCCGGAGGAGTTGCCAGGCCTGTACTGCCCTTGCTACCCGGAGGAGCTTTTGGGCTGCCACTTGACCACTATCCTAAGGAACCCATGGTGCTGGACCCCCCGGAGGACACCACTGTGACTCAGGTACCACAAGAAGGGGATTCCGGAAGTAGCCCGGGGGGCAGCCGACCCTAGTCTGGCTGTAGCACTGTCAGAGCCCATGTCAGTGTGTGGTGGCCAGGATCCCCACTGACACAGCAGCGGGTCTTCTGCTGCTGCTAGGGCCCTGGGCTGGGACGCAGTGGGTGGCAGTCTCCCCGTTTCCCCCTCTCCCAGGCCTTTGGAGGCTTGGGCCTACTATTGTTGCTCTGCTCTGCCTGAGGGCCTGAGCTCCTGACTCTGTATTGCCCCGCCCTGGTCTAGGGCCGGGGCTTTCTACTGTTTGTACAGGTGTTGCTCAGCCATGCCTGAGGGCCTGAGCTCCTGACTTATTACTGCCCCGCCCTGACCTAGGGCCCCGGCATAATTGTACTTATTTCTGCCTTCGCAAGAGCCGCCAGGAAAGACTCCCGCAGCCGGACTAAGTCCCCAAACCTCAGCGGTGTACAGTGAGCCGGTGTAGCTCCCTGCTGCCCCGGAGACGGTTGAGCCCCAGCCAGCACCTCTACACTTGCATATTGAGAGATTGAGGATAGACTAGTCCAGAATAAGATGAAAATTTCTGGATGTTTTGATTATTACAAGGAACCTGGATTAGAAAATACTGGAATGATTGCCTTGAGCGAGAGAAGTTTTGTTACACTGTCTAGAATAGTTTGCTTTTTATTAAGTCAGAAAATTATTAGGAAAAAGGATGACAAAGATGGTGGAGAGAGAGGGCGGATAAAATATATGAGGTGACTTTGCTTCCGGTGCAAGAAGGATGAATCTTGGGCCAGAGAAAAACTTGATAGATGTTTCCTTTATCTGATATAGTTTTGGATACCCTTGTTTGTATTTCTTTTCTGCTGCTGTAGAACCATTCAGAGTCCGCAGTCTCTGCCAAAGATTTTCCTTTCCTATGTCTCATTTTGATGGGGACCTGGGTGGGAGTGGGGAAGATAGGCTATTGATTCTGCTCAGTTGATAGTGGAATGGATTGGATCAACTGAGATTTCCATGTTTCAGAGTAGCAGCCGTGTTAGTCTGTATCCGCAAAAAGAACAGGAGAACTTGTGGCACCTTAGAGACTAACAAATTTATTAGAGCATAAGCTTTCGTGGACTACAGCCCACTTCTTCGGATGCACGAAGAAGTGGGCTGTAGTCCACGAAAGCTTATGCTCTAATAAATTTGTTAGTCTCTAAGGTGCCACAAGTTCTCCTGTTCTTTTTGAGATTTCCATGTCCTTATTTAGAAAAAAAGTGACGTGTTTGACTCAGAATGGGAAGAGTTCCGCATCCTTAAATAAGAGAAAGTATTACCTGTGCTGTCTGGAGAACCTTTGAAGGAAAAGGTTGGCTTGCTTCCCTGGAAGTGAATGTCTTGGGGAGCAATTACCTTGCTACCTGTAGCGGTCAGATTGCAGGGGATCAGAGCAAACTATCTGAGGAGAATGAAAATACCCATAACTGGAGTGTGCGCTTGGCTTGGCTGTGATGATGACTGAGGGGATTGTGGGATCAGAAAAAGTTGTGTACGAAGTGTTAGGATCTTAGAGATTTTTTTGGGAGGGGGCGGGGTATAACCTTTTAGTTAATTTTATCATTTAATTGTTGTTATAGTTAACTCACATACTATTTCATATTTAATCAATGTGTGATGAATAGAAAGTAGAATAGGATTATAGAAATAGAAGATTGACAAGTATTTAGGAGTGTCAAGTGTCTATTAAGGATATTAGCTAGTGAACAGGGGACCGTAAACAGGGGAATTTGAGAGGGGAAGAAGGAGATCCTTCCCCTCTCTCCCCCCCCCCCCCGCTGAACAAACGAGGTGCGAGTACTAATCTTGGGGTGAGTGACTGAGTTTGGCTGTTTGTGTTTTTCTTTCTCTTTCAGGTTATTTCAGTTACAGGGTCAGTTAGGATTGTGTGTCTGGGGACTGTTTGAGCCTTTGTTCCCTGGATCATCCTTGATCATCTTTGATCTGCTTCAGTCAGCCTTGTGATCACCCTCCCCCTGTGTGATTAACGAGGGGATAGAGCTGACCTAGGAGAGAAGGCCTTAAATGCCAGAGACTCAGGGTATGTCTATACTACGAAATTAGGTCGATTTAATCGAAGTCGATTTTTTAGAAATCGATTTGATATAGTTGATTGTGTGTGTCCCCACTAAGTGCATTAAGATGGCGGTGTGTGTCCACAGTACCGAGGCTAGCGTCGATTTTCAGAGCGTTGCACTGTGGTAGCTATCCAACAGTTCCCGCAGTCTCTGCTGCCCATTGGAATTCTGGGTTGAGCTCCCAATGCCTGATGGGGCAAAAACATTGTCGCGGGTGGTTCTGGGTACATGTCATCAGCCCCCCCTTCCCTCTGTGAAAGCAACGGCAAAAAATCGTTTCTTGCCTTTTTTTTCCTGGGTTACCCATGCAGACGACATACCATGGCAAGCATGAAGCCCGCTCAGCTCACTGTCACCGTATGTCTCCTGGGTGCTGCTGGCAGACGTGGTACTGCAGTGCTACCCAGCAGCATCCCCTTGCCTTGCCTTGCGGACGGCAGACGGTGCAATACGACTGCTAGCCATCGTTGTCGTCCCGTGGGTGTTCCTGGCCGACCTCGGTTAGGTTGGTCGGGGGTGCCTGGACAAAAATGGGAATGACTCCAGGTCATTCTCTTCTTTAAATTTTGTCTAATGGAGATTCAGCCCTGCCTGGAATATCATGCCAGATGGAGACTTCTGCCTCAGGCTGCTCTCCCAATCGGCAGCACCGCATGGTTGCACCTACCCCAGCCTATCCCTTGCTCCCATGGCTCATAAAGCCTGGACAGTAGTAAGGAGCAATTCAACTATAGGCTGAGCAAGTGCATAATGGTGGTAGAATGTGCCTTTGGATGTTTAAAAGCTTGCTGGCGCAGTTTACTGACTCGGTGAGACCTCAGCAAAACCAATATTCCCATCGTTATTACTGCTTGCTGTGTGCTCCACAATATCTGTGAGAGTAAGGGGGAGATGTTTATGGTGGGGTGGGAGGTAGAGGCAAATCGCCTGGCTGCTGATTATGCGCAGCCAGACACCAGGGCGGTTAGAAGAGCACAGCAGGGCGCGCTGTGCATCAGAGAAGCCTTGAAAACCAGTAAAAAGCAACAGAGAGTCCTGTAGCACCTTTAAGACTAACAGATGTATTGGAGCATAAGCTTTCGTGGGTGAATGCCCACTTCGTCGGATGCAGTTTCATGACTGGCCAGGCTATGGTATGAAAGTTCTATTTGTTTCTCCTTAATGAAAACCCGACCCCTTGGTTCACTCTACTTTCCTGTAAGCCAGCCACCCTCCTCTCCCCCCCTTTGATCTCCGCTTGCAGAGCCAGTAAAGTCACTTTTGTTTCAAATTCATGCATTCTTTATTAATTCGTCACACAAATGGGGGATAACTGCCAAGGTAGCCCGGGATAGGTGGAGGAGGAGGGAAGCACAGGGATGGGGTAGTTGTAGGGGCACCCCCTAGAATGGCATGCAGCTCATCATAGAAGCGGCATGTCTGGGGCTCTGACCCGGAGCGGCCATTTGCCTCTCTGGTTCTTTGGTAGGCTTCACGTGGCACTGCTGCGGGTCCCTGTTATAACCTCTGTCCTTCATGCCCTTGAAGGTTTTTTAAGTCAAAAACATGGAGAGCTGGGAGAAGAGCCGGAATTTGGGGGGAGCATGGGCTGTTATAGCAGGGCTAAAGGAGAGAGAAGACTTGGTGGAATAATACGCATGGCTGGAATATTGGTATAGGAGGGTACAGCTTGCTCAGGAAGGACAGGCAGGGAAAAAAGGGAGGAGGTGTTGCCTTATATACTAAATGTATACACTTGGACTGAAGTGGAGATGGAAATAGGAGACAGACTTGTGAAACTCTCTGGGTAAGGATAAAAGGGGTAAAAAAACAAGGGTGATGTCATGGTAGGGGGTCTACTACAGACCAGCTAACCAGGAAGAAGAGGTGGACGAGGCTTTTTTTAAACAACTAATAAAATCATCCAAAGCACAGGACTTTGAAAGGGCAAATATAGTGCCCATCTATAAAAAAAGAGAAATAAGGACAACATGGGGAATTACAGACCAGTCAGCTTAATTTCTGTACCTGAAAAAGATGGAGCAAATAATTAAGCTATCAATTTGCAAACACTTAGAAGATAATAAGGTGATAAATAACAGTCAGCATGGATTTGTCAAGAACAAATGGTGTCAAACCAACCTGCTAGCTTTCTTTGACAGGGTAACAAGCCTTGTGGATGGGGGGAAGCGGTAGATGTGGTATATCTTGACTTTAGTAAAGCTTTTGGTACTGTCTCACTTGACCTTCTCATAAACAAACTAGGGAAATGCAACCTACATGTAACTACTATACGGTGGATGCATAACTGGTTGGAAAACCATTCCCAGAGAGTAGTTGTCAGTGGTTTGCAGTCATGCTGGAAGGGCAAAACAAGTGGGGTCCGGTAGGGATCGGTTTGGGGTCCGGTTCTGTTCAATATCTTCATCAATGATTTAGATAATGGCATAGAGAGTACACTTATAGAGTTTGTGGATGATACCAAGCTGGGAGGGGTTGCAAGTGCTTTGGAGGATAGGATTATAATTGAAAATGATCTGGACAAACTGGAGAAATGGTCTGAAGTAAATAGGATGAAATTCAATAAGGACAAAGTACTCCTCTTAAGAAGGAACAATCAGTTGCACACATACAAAATGGGAAATGACTGCCTAGGAAGGAGTATTGCAGAAAGGGATCTGGGGGTCATAGTGGATCACAAGCTAAATGAGTCAACAGTGTAACACTGTTGCAAAAAATCGAATATCATTCAGGGATGTATTAGCAGGAGTGTTGTAAGCAAGACACGAGAAATAATTCTTCCGTTCTACTGTGCATTGATTAGGCCTCAACTGGAGTATTGGTGTTCAGCTCTGGGCACCACATTTCAGGAAAGATGTGGAGAAATTGGAGAAAGTCCAGAGAAGAGCAACAAAATAGATTAAAGGTCCAGAACAGGGGTTCTCAAACTTCATTGCACCGCGACACCCTTCTGACAGCGAAAATTACCACATGACCCCAGGATGGAGGGCAAAAGCTCGAGCCCCGCTGCCCAGGTCGAGGGGGGCCAAAGCTTGAGCTGCACTGTCCTGGATGGGGAAGCCAAAGCACGCAGGGTTCAGCCCCAGGCAGGGGGCCTATAACCTGTGCCCTGCCACCCAGGGCTAGAGCCCTAGGGCTTCATTTTCAGCCCTGGGCAGTGCAGCTCTGGCTTTGGCTCTGTCCTGGCCACAGCAAGTCTAACGCCATCCCTGGCGACCCCATTAAAATGGGGTCCCGACCCACAGTTTGAGAACCGCTGGTTAGAAAACATGGCCTATTAAGGAAGATTGAAAAAATTAGGTTTGTTTAGTCTGGAAAAAAGAAGACTGATAGGGGACATAACAGTTTTCAAGTACATAAAAGGTTGTTACAAAGAGGAGGGAGAAAAAGTGTTCTTAATCTCTCAGGATAGGACAAGAAGCAATGGGCTTAAATTGCAGCAAGGAAGGTTTAGGTTGGACATTAGGAAAAAGTTCCTAACTGTCAGGGTGGTTAAGCACTGGAATTAATTGCCTAGGGAGGTTGTGGAATCTCCATCATTGGAGATTTTTAAGAGCAGGTTAGACAAACACCTGTCAGTGATGGTCTAGATAATACTGAGTCCTGCAATGAATGCACGGGACTGGACTCTTGAGGTCCTTTCCAGTTCTATGATTATTAAGGTAAGGCAGTAATGCAAGACCTGCAGGCTAATGGCTGAGAGATTTCAACTTAACGACACTAGGCCGCAGGCTTAAAGAGACTTGACGTAAGTGGATGACCTAAGACTGACCTATGTCAATAAGACCACAAAATTACTGTAAAAGATGTGCCAATTGTTGATATTATGGAAAAATAGATTGCAGTAAATCACAAAACACCTGATGGTAACATCACAGAAAGTTCCGTTCTGATCACAGGTTATCCTGGAAACAGGTTGGCATAAATGTTACTAAGATGTTGATAAGGAGAACTAAGAGAGCAACCTATGGAGAATAGGGCACCCCAATAGGGTGTGGAAATTCAGATAACGAAAAAGAGGTTGGAATATGAATAAGGAATTAGGCGTGATCAGAACAACAATATAAGAGGTTCCCTGATTAGGCAAAAGTGGGAAGACCCGAGCAGGAATCACCCCTGTATCAATGGTCACCTGTTGAGAGATCCACCAAACTTTCAAATCTCTTCGGGGATGTGAGTATGAGTACAGTGTTAGCTATTGAGTGAGCTCTCTCAGGTTGGATGAAGTGTATAGGAGTGTAATGTATAACTTTCAATACAAACTCTGAAACCTGACAGTTTACTTGTAACTGTTTGTTGTCCACTGTATTCATTCTGTGTGCTCTCCTAAGAATCTCCCAATCTAAGAGAGTCATAAATGATGACTTTTGCCCTATTGATTTGGAAACTAGCAACAGGAGTTGAACCCATTGTAAGTTAACAACTGTCTATCAATTCAATTTAAATAGAGGCTATGCGGGAGGGGAGGGAGGAGAATCTGTGAATCATTCTTTGATTCAAGTAAGTTATTGCAGTCAAAGATCACTTGAGCTTTGAGCGCCCAACTGGGGTGAGGGAGGCTGTGTTGGGCAGAGCCTTGGAGGAACTCTCAACCAAACTGTGCACAGAAAATTGGGAGGATCTCAGGGAAAAAAAACAAGATTTTTGGCTTTAAACGTGCCAAAAAGGCATGAACTGGCTGAAATGCAGCCCTCCAGACTTTGTTGCAACCTAAGGAGATGAGAAATGCAGGAAATTGGAAGTATACTTGGGTAGACTCTCTGGATTATATATCCACATGTTTCTTGTGTGGTTGTGCTGACATAAAGACCATTGGTAAAATTTTCAAAAGCATCTAAATTATTTAAGCATTTAAATCACTTTAGAAAATGAGAGTCAGGGTCCTCAGTCACTTAGACATCTTTGAAAAGTTTACTCTTTGAAAATTGTCCCTCAGTATCCTAAAACTGTGTATAGTCTGTTAAGGTTAGAAATACGAAGGTCTGGAAAGAATTCAGAAACTTTAGGGAAAAAAACCACTTTTCCCACCCTCATTTTTCTTTTCTTTTCCCTGAAGCCTGGTATGGGAAAATTGGAAATTTTGGGCAAAATTTGAAAAAACTTTTATGTGAAATATTTTCTCTCAGAATGAATGGTGAAAGAATTTTTAGGTTAATATTTAAAATGATATTAACACTGCTGCACTTTAGTCCTTCAAAATGCTTTCTAATAATTAATAAGTAATTAAAATGAAATTACTTTATTTCAAAAACATATAGTATTAGGCAGTTGTAGTTCCTATATACTGTAGGCCTTTCTACCATAAATACCTGTGCTGAAGAACTCTGCGTGGACTCCTCCTGACGGTTGAAATGACAGGCTGGACCTCTACATAGAGTGCTTCTGCAGACGTGCACAGGCTGAAATTGTGGACAAACAACATCACTTGTCCCATAACCTCAGCTGTACAGAACGCAATGCCATCCACAGCCTCAGAAACAACTCTGACATTATCATCAAAGGGGCTGACAAAGGAGGTGCTGTAGTCATAATGAACAGGTTGGATTATGAACAGGAGGCTGCCAGGCAACTCTCCAAGACCACATTCTACAGGCCACTGAGGAATACCAAAAGAAACTACACCATCTGCTCAAGAAATTTCCAGCTACAGTATGGGAACAAATCTACATGGACACACCCCCAGAACCCCGACCAGGGGTATTCTATCTGCTACCCAAGATCCATACACCCGGAAACCCTGGACGCCCCATCATCTCAGGCATTGGCACTCTTACAGCAGGATTATCTGGCTATTTGGACTCTCTCCTCAGACCCTACGCTACCAGCACTCCCAGCTATCTTCGAGACACCACCGACTTCCTGAGGAAACTACAATGCATTGGTGTTCTTCCTGAAAACACCATCCTGGCCACCATGGATGTAGAAGCACTTTCCACCAATATTCCACATGAGGATGGATGACAAGCTGTCAGGAACAGTATCCCTGATGAGGGCACAGCGCGCCTGGTGACTGAGCTTTGTGACTTTGTCCTCACCCACAACCACTTCAGATTTGGGGACAACTTATACTTTCAAGTCAGTGGCACTGCTATGGGTACCCGCATGGCCCCACAGTATGCCAACATTTTTATGGCTGACTTAGAACAACGCTTCCTCAGCTCTCATCCCCTAGTGCTCCTCCTCTACTTGCGCTACATTGATGACATCTTCATCATATGGACCCACGGAAAGGAGGCCCTTGAAGAATTCCACCTGGACTTCAACAATTTCCACCCCACCATCAACCTCAGCCTGGAGCAGTCCACACAAGTGATCCACTTCCTGGACACTACAGTGCAAATAAGTGATGGTCACATAAACACCACCCTATACTGGAAATCTACTGACCGCTATATGTACCTACATGCCTCCAGCTTCCATCCAAGACACATCACACAATCCATTGACTACAGCCAAGCCCTAAGATACAACCGAATTTGCTCCAACCCCTCAGACAAACACCTACAAGATCTTTATCAAGCATTCTTAAAACTACAATACCCACCTGGGGAAGTGAGGAAACAGATTGACAAAGCAAGACGGGTACCCAGAAATCACCTACTACAGGACAGGCCCAACAAGGACAATAACAGAACACCACTGGCCATCACATACAGCCCCCAACTAAAACCTCTCCAGTGCATTATTCACGATCTACAACCTATCCTGGAAAATGATTCCTCACTCTCACAGCCCTTGGGAGGCAGGCCAGTCCTCGCTTACAGACAACCCCCCAACCTGAAGCAAATACTCACCAGCAACTACACACCACACCACAGAAACACCAACCCAGGAACCAATCCCAGTAACAAACCTCGTTGCCTACTCTGTCCCCATATCTATTCTGGCGACACCATCAGAGGACCCAACCACATCAGCCACACCATCAGGGGCTCATTCACCTGCACATCTACTAATGTTATATATGCCATCATGTGTCAGCAATGCCCCTCTGCCATGTACATTGGCCAAACCGGACAGTCCCTCCGCAAAAGAATAAATGGACACAAATCGGACATCAGGAATGGTAACATACATAAGCCAGTAAGTGAACACTTCAGTCTCCCTGGTCGTTCTATTACAGATTTAAAAGTCACTGTCATTGAACAAAAAAATGTCAGAAACAGACTTCAAAGAGAAACAGCAGAACTAAAAGTCATTTGCAAATTTAACACCATTAATCTGGGCTTGAATAGGGACTGGGAGTGGTTGGCTCATTACAGAAGCAGCTTTTCCTCTCCTGGAATTGACACCTCCTCATCTATTATTGGGAGTGGACTACATCCACCCTGATTGAATTGGCCCTGTCAATTGGTTCTCCACTTGCGAAGTAACTCCCTTCTCTCCATGTGTCAGTATATAATGCCTGCATCTGTAACTTTCACTCCGTGCATCTGAAGAAGTGAGGTTTTTATCCACAAAAGCTTATGGCCAAATAAATCTGTTAGTCTTTAAGGTGCCACCAGACTCCTTGTTGTTTTTGTAGATACAGACTAACACGGCTACCCCCTGATACTTGTGCTGTTAGTGTACACATTTGTGCTTGAAACAATACACTGGTAAAATACTAAAGAGTGAATTTACATAATTTCAAAATTGCCTCAAGTAAATTGTAAATCTTGATAGTAAGTATGCCTATAATCTCTCATAAGGGTTTGATCCTGTGACGTGCTGAACTGAGTTGGAGCTGAAGATGTTCAGCACCTCTGCAGGTTAGCCTCAGTATATAGTTGTTGTTGTTGAAATACCTTATCCAGTGTAGCTTATTGGTTTCCTGTGGGAAAAATATAGTTTGAGGAGAGGACTGAGACTTTTTTGTTTCTTTGGTATTGTCCCTGATAGTTGACGTTGCCTACTTGTACTACATATAGGAGTATGGAGAGATGACTCATTTTGAAAATTATTTTGCTAGAATGGTGTTTAATTTCTAAACTTGTAAAAATTCAGAATAATAATCTTAACGTCTATTCATTTTATGGAACAGAAGTGGAAGCAGATAGTGTTCTGGGAAAGATCCGCTTGCAATTTTTAGGCATCTTGCATTCCTCACAGGGCCTAAATCTTAAATTAGTGCATTAATGATGCCTTTGAGTTCTGTGAACAAAACAATATTTTAGTCAAATGAAGTGATGACAGTAAAGAGGTTGTAGTAGTTTAGAGCTGTTCTGGTTACTTTTTAAATTTTTGTAAAGTATGAATCGAGCACAGAAGGAAAAGTAGCCACCCTGTCTGTCTGCCTTAAGATTTTCTGCACCCTCTATCACCAAAACTATTGATTTAATATAGTAATTGCTCAATTATTTGCATCACTCAGCAGTTTCCCTTCTTAGCTTTCACTCCCTTGGTCGTGATCAGCAATATTTCCTCTTGACCGCAGATCGGGTTAGGAGGCCTCCTCCTTTCTCTTATCCTTCCGCCTGCCTGCACTAGAAAGAAAGAGAGGTCACTGGCTATAGGAGCCACCATCAGCACATCTCTTCTATCTAGAAACTCCTCAGCCTTGCCAACCTTTGGAATCCAAGTCTTGGGGAAGCACTAGATGTCATCTTTTTAGTTGCTGCTAAGTACATTCTGCGGAGTTGCTGGTTTCCATTTCCTATGCTCATTAAGGAGGATCAGAGGAAAAGGGGTTAAAATAAAATGTTTTGTTTCCAAATAAGAGTTCAGAAATATATTTTTTTTATTTCCCAGGGGCTTCCCAAATCTGTAGAGTGCTATTAGGAAGTAGAACCACGGTAATGTTACTTACATTTAATTTTGGAAGTCTTGGGACATGCAGCATATGGTGAGAGGGCAGGAGAGGGGAACAACTTCATCTTGCTGAGCCTTAAATTGACAGCTCTGATCGACCTTCATTTTTTATAACTGTTTGTTTAGAAAGTATAAACAGCTTTACAAATAATCTGAAAGGAACCAAAATGGAATATTGACAATTACACAAATGAGTATATTTTGTTTAAAAAATGCAGTGATAGTCAAGTGTCTGTTGAGCAGTGTGTTACCGTTTTACAGGATAACTTTCTTTACATCACTTACTGTATGCTTTTTTTTGAGGATTTCCTTATACTGTAAAAATGTTTTTACTCGTTAACCAACCACAGCAAATCTTTTATAGTTAATATTATTAACTATCAAATGTGATGGCATTTTTGTGGGGTAGTGCACTCTGGGTATTTAATTATAGGTAATCCAAAATCAAAGTGTCTTTTTTGCTGTGTTAATTTTTCCATAACAATTATGTTTGGGGGGATAATACACATGATTGGAATGTTGGTATGAATGGGTACAGCTTGCTCAGGAAGGATAGATGGGGAAAAAGGGAGGTGGTGTTGTCATATATATTAAAAAGGTACACACTTGGACTGAGTTGGAGATAGACATAGGAGACGGAAGTGTTGGGAGTCTCTGGGTTAGGCTAAAAGGCGTAAAAAACAAGGGTGATGTCATGCTAGGAGTCTACTACAGGCCACCTAACCAGGTGGAAGAGGTGGATGAGGCTTTTTTTTAAACAACTAACAAAATCATCCAAAGCCAGAGATTTGGTGGTGAATGGGGGACTTCAGCTATCCAGATATATGTTGGGAAAATAACACAGCGGGGCACAGACTATCCAATAAGTTCTTGGACTACATTGCAGACAACTTTTTATTTCAGAAGGTGAAAAAGCTACTGGGGGGAAGCTGTTCTAGATTTGATTTTGACAAATAAGGAGGAACTTGTTGAGAATTTGAAAGTGGAAGGCAGCTTGGGTGAAAGTGATCATGAAATCATAGAGTTCGCAATTCTAAGGAAGGGTAGAAGGGAGTACAGCAAACTAGCGACAATGGATTTCAGGAAGGCAAATTTTGGTAAGCTCAGAGAGCTGATAGGTAAGGTCCCATGGGAATCAAGACTGAGGGGGAAAAACAACTGAGAGTTGGCAGTTTTTCAAAGGGATACTATTAAGGGCCCAAAAGCAAGCTATTCCGCTGGATAGGAAAGATATAAAATGTGGCAGAAGACCACCTTGGCTTAACCACGAGATCTTGCATGATCTAAAAAATAAAAAGGAGTCATATAAAAAATGGAAACTAGGACAAATTACAAAGGATGAATATAGGCAAATAACACAGGAATGCAGGGGCAAGATTAGAAAGGCAAAGGCACAAAATGAGCTCAACTAGCTACAGGAATAAAGGGAAACGAGAAGACTTTTTATCAATATATTAAAAGCAAGAGGAAGACCAAGGACAGGGTAGGCTCACTGCTCAGTGAGGTGGGAGAAACAGTAACAGGAAACTTGGAAATGGCAGAGATGCTTAGTGACTTCTTTGTTTCGGTCTTCACTGAGAAGTCTGAAGGAATGCCTAACATAGTGAATGGTAATGGGAAGGGGGTAGGTTTAGCAGATAAAATAAAAAAAAGAACAAGGTAAAAATCACTTAGAAAAGTTAGATGCCTGCAAGTCACCAGGGCCTGATGAAATGCATCCTAGAATACTCAAGGAGCTAATAGAGGAGGTATCTGAGCCTCTAGCTATTATCTTTGGAAAATCATGGGAGACGGGAGAGATTCCAGAAGACTGGAAAAGGGCAAATATAGTGCCCATCTATAAAAAGGGAAATAAAAACAACCCAGGAAACTACAGACCAGTTAGTTTAACTTCTGTACCAGGGAAGATAATGGAGCAAGTAATTAAGGAAATCATCTGCAAACACTTGGAAGGTGGTAAAGTGATAGGGAATAGCCAGCATGGATTTGTAAAGAACAAATCATGTCAAACCAATCTGATAGTTTTCTTCGATAGGATAACGAGTCTTGTGGATAAGGGAGTAGCGGTGGATATGGTATACCTGGACTTTATTAAGGCATTTGATATGGTCTCGCATGATATTCTTATCAATAAACTAGGCAAATACAACTTAGATGGGGTATTATAAGGTGGGTGCATAACTGGCTGGATAACCGTACTCAGAGAGTAGTTATTAATGGTTCCCAATCCTGCTGGAAAGGTATAACAAGTGGGGTTCCACAGGGGTCTGTTTTGGGACCGGCTCTGTTCAATATCTTCATCAACGACTTAGATATTGGCATAGAAAGTACACTTATTAAGTTTGCAGATGATACCAAACTGGGAGGGATTGCAACTGTTTTGGGAGGATAGGGTCATAATTCAAAATGATCTGGACCAATTGGAGAAATGGTCTGAGGTAAATAGGGTGACCAGACAGCAAGTGTGAAAAATCAGGACAGGGGCTGGGGGGTAATAGGAGCCGATATAAGAAAAAGACCCAAAAATCGGGACTGTCCCTATAAAATTGGGACATCTGGTCACCCTAGAGGATGAAGTTTAATAAAGTCAAATGCAAAGTGCTCCACTTAGGAAGGAACAATCAGTTTCACACATACAGAATGGGAAGAGACAGTCTAGGAATGAGTACGGCAGAACGGGATCTAGGGGTTATAGTGGACCACAAGCTAAATATGAGTCAACAGTGTGATGCTGTTGCAAAAAAAGCAAACATGATTCTGGGATGCATTAATAGGTATGTTGTGAGCAAGACACGAGAAGTCATTCTTCCGCTCTATTCTGCGCTGGTTAGGCCTCAACTGGAGTATTGTGTCCAGTTCTGGGCACCGCATTTCAAGAAAGATGGGGAGAAATTGGAGAGGGTCCAGAGAAGAGCAACTAGAATGATTAAAGGTCTAGAGAACATGACCTATGAAGGAAGGCTGAAAGAATTGGGTTTGTTTAGTTTGGAAAAGAGAAGACTGAGAGGGGACATGATAGCAGTTTTCAGGTATTTAAAAGGGTATCATAAGGAGGAGGGAGAAAACTTGTTCATCTTAGCCTCTAAGGATAGAACAAGAAGCAATGGGCTTAAACTGCAGCAAGGGAGGTTTAAGTTGGACATTAGGAAAAAGTTCCTAACTGTCAGGGTGGTTAAACACTGGAATAAATTGCCTAGGGAGGTTGTGGAATCTCCATCTCTGGAGATATTTAAGAGTAAGTTAGATAAATGTCTATAAGGGATTTCTAGACAGTATTTGGTCCTGCCATGAAAGCAGGGGACTGGACTTGATGACCTCTCGAGGTCCCTTCCAGTCCTAGAATCTATGAATCTATGTTTCATATTATTTGAAATTATTCCTTTAATTTGGGGAAATTTTTCTTCTCCGGCGAGACACTATCAATAAACTAATGGCTTCTACCAGATGAAAGATCAGTTCTTCATCTTTTTGACTGCGACCATTTTCACTAGGAATCCCCAGGAGTATTACGAATGGATGATTTGGAAATAAATGTCCAATAGTTTGTAATATTTGGTTATCATATCCCATTAATCTTCAATAATTTGACATCTGCCGTGTATGCATAGAATCACTTTTACACAGTTTCTCCAACACTTGTCCCCCCCCCACCATCTGACTGTCTTTACGTTTTATATAAGTTGGAGCAACTCATTTGAAGTGATTCCTAGACCCATACATTTGTTGAAAATAAATTATCAGCTAAAAGCATATCACCAGGAACACTTAATTATTAATTCTAGGAGATGAATCAGTTTAGGCTAAACATGAATACAATGTGTAACAGCTTTTTGTCCTCTGTTTTTTCATGCATTTTGATATTTGTCCTTTTCAAAATGTTAAAATTACAGTAGAAGTGTATATTTAAAAATCGCTACTATGGTAAATGAATAGAATAGCTGGAGTAATTTGTTTTATTGGATCAGATTGACTATGTAAATGAGCATACTCTCATTAACATTAATTATGTGGTACCTATCAGTTTGATTTTCTAAATACTGGATTTAGTGCATTTTGTGTTTGAACAGTACAATCTCTTTCCATTCTTCCAGAATTTGCAATGCACGAATAATAACTAAAGAATGTCAGGAATGTACACTCATGAGAATTTAGTGCTGAAATCCCTTGAATCAAATGACATAATCAAATAGAATGGATAAGAGGTACCCGAAGAGACTATTTAAACTGATTAAGAATGTAGTGAATGAAATCATGCAATCCGTCAAGTTTAAGATATATAGCATGAAAATATAAACCATTTTCAAAGCCTGTATTCTGCTAGAAAATGACTCTACCAGATACCCTACTCACATAAAAAAGCACATGAAAAGGGACTGCCTGATTAAATTTTTTTTTCTTTTTTCTTTCCATATAAGTGTTACACTCTATAGGTGCACTACCTTTTCTAGTTAAAGTCTAAAACTGCTTTAGAAACGGCCCTGGAATAAATATCTCACAGTTTTGAAGACTGGAAGCCTGCAGTTGTTTGGATTAGATCTTTTGAGCAATGGGTGTTCTTTCCAGCCCTGCATACAGGTGGATGGGTCAAAGGGTGTAAATCCATTGGGACATATAATAAATATAGATGAGCTCAGTTTACAATTTGAGCATTTAAATTCTCATTTAAATGTTTTCCTAATGTTGGACAGAAAATATCTTTCTGTAGTTGTAGATAGTACCCAGGACCAGTGGAGGTTGGACCTTACAAGGGAGGTTTATTTCCCATCAGATCAGAAGAACACCTGTGCCTCTATTCAATACTTCCTCCACATCCCCTGATGAGGCAGCTTGTTGCCTTGAGAAGGTGGCAGTGTGTGACTTGGTGAGATCATACAGGCTGCATGCACATGTGGTGGAGTGGAGACAGCTGATGCAGTTTTAATAGCTGCAATCCCACTATGCTGACCTATGATTCTGGAGTAGGAGCAGAAGCACAGCATGGGACTACATTGTCGTTCTGACCTGGGATAAGGGGCTGTGGCTCCAGAACTTCTGATGATGGACACCTTCATGAAACTATGTGAGGAGCTTGCCCTGACCCTTCAGTGCCAAAGCATGCAAATGAGAGAGGCCATACATTTCCCCAGAAGCAGGTAGCTATTGCTATCTGGAAGCAGTCTACCTTAGACGGCAATCGGTTGGTGGCTAACCAATTTGACATTCGTCAGTCAATTGCTGGTGCTGTAGTGATGGAGGTTTGTGAGGCAGTTATTGCTGTGATTTACCTAAGGGTGGTGAAGATTGCTAATGTTCCCAAAATAACTGGCTTTGAGAGAAAGAGGCACCAGAACTGTGCTGGGGCCATTGATGGCACATATGCACATTAGCTGCCCCCACAAGATGCACATCGGTGTCAGCTGGAAAGGATACTTACTCGCTCATTATGCGGGCCTTGGTTGAACACAGAGGGAGGTTCATCCATGCCAACATGGGATACAGATGCAATGTATGATGCCAGGGGATTCTTGAGGTCTGGTGTTTACGTATTTGGATAACAAGGAAATTTATTCCTTCCCAATAACAATTATGAATGTGGTGTTTTTATGCCAAGTTATTTTAGGAGACCCAGTCTATTCTCTGCTGTCCTGGCTTATGAAGCCCTACCTAGATCATAGAATCATAGAACTGGAAGGGACCTCGAGAGGTCATCTAGTCCAGTCCCCTGCACTCAAGGCAGGACTAAGTATTATCTAGACCATCCCTGACAGGTGTTTGTCCAACCTGCTTTTAAAAAACCCCAATGATGGAGATTCCACCGCCTCCCTAGGCAATTTATTCCAATGCTTAACCACTCTGACAGTTAGGAAGTTTTTCCTAATGTTCAACCTAAAATGCCCTTACTGCAATTTAAGCCCATTGCTTCTTATCCTATCCTCAGAGGTTAAGAAGAACAATTTTTCTCCCTCCTTCTTGTAACAACCTTTTATGTATTTGAAAACTGTTATCATGTCTCCTCGGTCTTCTCTTCTCCAGACTAAACAAACCCAATTTTTTCAATCTTCCCTCATAAGTCATGTTTTCTAGACCTTTAATCATTTTTGTTGCTCTTCTCTGGACTGTCTCCAATTTCTCCACATCCTTCCTGAAATGTGGCATCCAGAACTGGACACAGTACTCCAGTTGAGGCCTAATCAGTGTGGAGTAGAGTGGAAGAATTACTTCTCATCTCTTGCTTACAATACTCCTGCTAATACATCCCAGAATAATGTTTGCTTTTTTTGCAACAGCATTACACTGTTGACTCATATTTAGCTTGTGATCCACTATGACCCCCAGATCCTTTTCTGCAGTACTCCTTTGTAGGCAGTCATTTACCATTTTGTATGTGTGCAACTAATTGTTCCTTCCTAAGTGGAGTACTTTGCATTTGTCCTTATTGAATTTCATCCTATTTACTTTAGACCATTTCTCCAGTTTGTCCAGATCATTTTGAATTTTAATCCTGTCTTACAAAGCTGGGAGGGGTTGCTTTGGATCGTCCGCAAACTTTATAAGTGTACTCTCTATGCCATTTTCTAAATCATTGATGAAGATATTGAACAGAACCGGACGCAGAACCGATCCCACTCGTTATGCCCTTTCAGCATGACTGTGAATCACTGATGCACCCACCTTATAGTAGTTCCATCTAGGTTGTATTTCCCTAGTTTGTTTATGAGAAGGTCATGCAAGACAGTATCAAAAGCCTTAGTAAAGTCAAGATATACCACATCTACCGCTTCCCCCCCCATCCACAAGGCTTGTTACCCTGTCAAAGAAAGCTGTCAGGTTGGTTTGACACTATTTGTTCTTGACAAATCCCTGCTGACTGTTATTTATCCCCTTATTATCTTCTAGGTGTTTGCAAATCGATTGCTCCATTATCTTTCCGGGTACAGAAATCAAGCTGACTGGTCTGTAATCCCCTGGGTTGTCCTTATTTCCCTTTTTATATATGGGCACTATATTTGCCCTTTTCCAGTCTTCTGGAATGTCTCTCATATTCCATGACTTTTCAAAGATAATTGCTAATGGTTCAGATATCTCCTCAGTCAGCTCCTTGAGTATTCTAGGATGAATTTCATCAGGCCCTGGTGATTTGAAGACATCTAACTTGTCAAAGTAATTTTTGACTTGTTCTTTCCCTATTCTAGACTCTGATCCTACCTCATTTTCACTGGCATTCACTATTTTAGACATCCAATTGCCACCAACCTTCTTGGTGAAAACCGAAACAAATAAGTAATTAAGCACCTCTGCCATTTCCACATTTTCTGTTATTGTCTTCCCCCCTGCATTGAGTAACGGGCCTACTGTGTCCTTGGTCTTCCTCTTGCTTCTAATGTATTTGTAGAATGTTTTCTTGTTTCCTTTTATGTCCCTAGCTAGTTTGATCTCATTTTGTGCCTTGGATTTTCTAATTTTGTCCCTACATACTTGAGTTATTTGTTTCTATTCATTCTTTGTAATTTGACTGAGTTTCTACTTTTTGTAGGACTCTTTTTAGAATTTTAGATCATTGAAGATCTTCTGGTTAAGCCAGCATGGTCTCTTGCCATACTTCCTATCTTTCCTATGCAGTGGGATAGTTTGCTCTTGTGCCCTTAATAATGTCTCTTTGAAAAACTGCCAACTGTCTTCAATTGGTTTTTCTCCTTAGACTTGCTTCCCATGGGATTTTATCTGCCTTTCCTAAAGTCTGCCCTTCTTGAAATCCATTGTCTTTATTGTGCTGTTCTCTCTCCTACCATTTCTTAGAATCATGAACAGTACCATTTCATGATCACTTTCACCTAAGTTGCCTTCCACTTTCAAATGCTCAACCAGTTCTTCCCTATTTGTCAAAATCAAATCTAGAGCAGCCTCCTTCCAGTAGCTTTCTCCACCAATAAAAAATTGTCTCCAATACATTCCAAGAACTTGTTGGATAATCTGTGCCCTGCTGATTATTTTCCCAGCAGATGTCTGGGTAATTGAAGTCCTCCATCACCACCAAGTACTGTGCTTTGGATAATTTTGTTAGTTGGTTAAAAAAACAACAACCCTCATCCACCTCTTCTTCCTAGTTAGGTGGTCTGTAATAGATCCCTATCATGACATCACCCTTGTTTTTTACCCCTTTTATCCTTACCCAGAGATGTGAAAGGATGTGGTAAAAGAAGTTTTAATTACACACTGAGCAATCGTAGGATGGTGGTGGAATGTGGAGTTGGCTGACAATGCAAAATGGTGCTGCTTATAAACCTATTTGGATGCCAGAGTATAAAATGTCATTTGTGTTATTGGGGCATGCTATATGCTGCATAGCATATTTGAGGATAAGGGGGAGAACTTTCACCAGAAGTGGTTCAAAAACATTGCTGGCATACAGGCAAGGTACAGGCAACCAGAAAGAGTGCCTCTGATAACTGGGGCTGAGACCAGGTGAGTGAGGGAAGCAAGGGATCTTTGTGTGCCCATATCCTTGCTTTGCAGGGAGAAAATGCCCGTGGAATTGTGCTACTGTGGAGTTACGTGATTGACCTGTATTGTACATGTGAATTATGCATATCAATTTGTCGTTTGTTAATCTGACTTTATTAAAAACTTTACCTTGAATTTCATATGTCTGTTTCCCAGGTACTCACACCAATTGATTGTAGCAAAAACAAATCAAAACAACAACAAAAAAACTATATTCCAGCTGACATTGCATTAGGCAAAGTGCTGTCAAAATCTATAGTGAGGTGTAAATAGAACTGACAATAAAGCCAATTAGTGCAATATAATGGGAAATGGAATTGCACATTGCCAGTATACATGTTCTCCTTTCCCCATGGGTACATGGAGATAGAGAAACAGAATACTCAGGCCCAGGCCACTTCCAGCTTTTGTGGCCCCTAGCCATGATAAAAATAAAAAATGACAACACATGAAAACAAAACAAGGCACCAAAAAAAGAGTGAGACATAATTTTAATATTTTTTTATTTAACAAATGCTTTTCTAGCCTTTTTCTGTGCAAATGCACTAATTATTGAGGAAAAATCTAGCTTTTGTGTGCATAAAAACAAGTTGCGAAACTTATCAAATGCCAAAAAATTAACAAGTGTCTAAATTTGAGGCCCCCTTTGAGCTTGAGGCCCAGGCCAAGTGGCCCTCCTGGACCCCCCTCTGATTGGCCCTGCGTATACTTCTACTCCAGGAGGACTTTGATTGGCTCATTCCCCAGCCAGAATTCTCCCATAGTTGCAGTGTCTCCATGACGTGGTGTGAAGAGATGGCCATCTAAATTATTATACTGGAGCATGATGTAATGGTGTGGCCTACATAGGTGCAGATGCTAGAACTGGGGTCTGCTTCCTGCTGGCCATCAGGGGTTCTCAAACTGGGGGTTGGGACCCCGCAGGGGGTCTCAGGGTTATTACATGGGTGGTTACGAGCTGTTAGCCTCCACCCCAAACCCCACTTTGCATCCAGCATTTATAATGGTGAACATAAGAACGACCGTAATGGGTCAGACCAAGGTCCATCTCGCCCAGTATCCTGTCTACCGACAGTGGCCAATGCCAGGTACCCCAAAGGGAGCGAACCTAACAGGTAATGATCAAGTGATCTCTCTCCTGCCATCCATTTCCACCCTCTGACAAACAGTCTAGGGACACCATTCCTTACCCATCGTGGCTAATAGCCATTAATGGACTTCACCACCATGAATTTATCCAGTTCTCTTTTAAACGCTGTTATAGTCCTAGCCTTCACAACCTCCTCAGGCAAGGAGTTCCACAAGTTGACTGTGTGCTGTGTGAAGAAGAACTTCCTTTTATTTGTTTTAAACCTGCTGCCTATTAATTTCATTTGGTGACTCCTAGTTCTTGTATTATGGAAACAAGTAAATAACTTTTCCTTACTCACTTTCTCCACATCACTCATAATTTTATATACCTCTATCATATCCCCCCTTAGTCTCCTCTTTTCCAAGCTGAAAAGTCCTAGCCTCTTTAATCTCACCACATATGGGACCCTTTCCAAACCCCTAATCATTTTAGTTGCCCTTCTCTGAACCTTTTCTAATGCCAGTATATCTTTTTTGAGATGATGAGACCACATCTGTACGCAGTATTCAAGATGTGGGCGTATCATCGATTTATATAAGGGCAATAATATATTCTCCATCTTATTCTCTATCCCCTTTTTAATTATTCCTAACATCCTGTTTGCTTTTTTGACCGCCTCTGCACACTGCTTGGACATCTTCAGAGAACTATCCACAAGAACTCCAAGATCTTTTTCCTGATTAGTTGTAGTTAAATTAGCCCCCATCATATTGTATGTATAGTTGGGGTTATTTTTTCCAACGTGCATTACTTTACATTTATCCACATTAAATTTCATTTGCCATTTTGTTGCCCAATCACTTAGTTTTGTAAGAGATTTTTTGAAGTTCTTCACAGTCTGCTTTGGTCTTAACTATCTTGAGCAGTTTAGTACCATCTGCAAACTTTGTCGCCTCACTTTTTACCCCTTTCTCCAGATCATTTATGAATAACTTGAATAGGATTGGTCCTAGGACTGACCCTTGGAGAACACCACTAGTTACCATTCTGAGAATTTACCATTAATTCCTACCCTTTGTTCCCTGTCTTTTAACCAGTTCTCAGTCCATGAAAGGACCTTCCCTTTTATCCTAGAACAACCTAATTTACATAAGAGCCTTTGGTGAGAGACCTTGTCAAAGGTTTTCTGGAAATCTAAGTACACTATGTCCACTGGATCTCCCTTGTCCAAATGTTTGTTGACCCCTTCAAAGAATTCTAATAGATTAGTAAGACATGATTTCCCTTTACAGAAACAATGTTGACTTTTGCTCAACAATTTATGTTCTTCTATGTGTCTATCAATTTTATTCTTTACTATTGTTTCAACTAATTTGCCCGGTACTGACTTTAGACTTACCAGTCTGTAATTGCCGGGATCACCTCTAGAGCCCTTTTTAAACATTGATGTTACATTTGCTATCTTCCAGTCATTGGGTACAGAAGCCGATTTAAAGGACAGGTTACAAACCCTTGTTAATAGTTCCGCAACTTCACATTTGAGTTCTTTCAGAACTCTTGGGTGAATGCCATCTGGTCCCGTGACTTGTTAATGTTAAGTTTATCAATTAATTCAAAAACCTCCTCTAGTGACACTTCAATCTGTGACAGTTCCTCAGATTTGTCACTTACAAAAGCCGGCTCAGGTTTGGGAATCTCCCTAACATCCTCAGCCATGAAGACTGAAGCAAAGGATTAGTTTAGTTTCTCCACAATGACTTTATCGTCTTTAAGCGCTCCTTTTCTGTCTCGATCATCGAGGGGCCCCACTGGTTGTTTAGCAGGCTTCCTGCTGATGATGTACTTAAAAAACATTTTGTTATTACCTTTTGAGTTTTGGGCTAGCCGTTCTTCAAACTCCTCTTTGGCTTTTCTTATTACATTTTTACACTTAATTTGGCAGTGTTTATGCACCTTTCTATTTGCCTCACTAGGATTTGACTTCCACTTTTTAAAGGAAGTCTTTTTATCTCTCACTACTTCTTTTACATGGTTGTTATGCCACGGTGGCTCTTTTTTAGTTCTTTTACCGTGTTTCTTAATTTGGGGTATACATTTAAGTTGGGCCTCTATTATGATGTCTTTAAAAAGCACCCATGCAGCTTTCAGGGATTTCACTTTAGTCACTGTACCTTTTAGTTTCTGTTTAACTAACCCCCTCATTTTTGCATAGTTCCCCTTTTTGAAATTAAATGCCACAGTGTTGGGTAATTGAGATGTTCTTCCCACCACAGGGATGTTAAATGTTGTTATATTATGGTCACTCTTTCCAAGCGGTCCTGTTATAGTTACCTCGTGGACCAGCTCCTGCGCTCCACTCAGGACTAAATCTAGAGTTGCCTCTCCCCTTGTGGGCTCCCGTACCTGCTGCTCCAAGAAGCAGTCATTTAAAGTATAGAGAAATTTTGTCTCTGCATTTCATCCTGAGGTGACATGTTCCCAATCAATATGGGGATAATTAAAATCCACCACTATTATTGAGTTTTTAATTGTGATAGCCTCTCTAATTTCCCTTAGCATTTCATCATCACTATCACAGTCCTGGTCAGGTGGTCGATAATAAATCCCTAATGTTATATTCTTATTAGAACATAGAATCTCTATGGATAGTAATTCCATGGAACATGTGGATTCACTTAAGATTTTTACTTCATTTGATTCTATGTTTTCTTTCACATATAGTGCCATTTCCCCCCCCCCCCCCCCCCCCCCCCCCCCCCCCCCCCCCCCGTCCTTCTCTTTCCTCTC
>NC_048304.1:45902469-45935135 GCF_013100865.1 Trachemys scripta elegans
CCCCCCCCCCCCCCCCCCGCACGACCTGTTCTGTCCTTCCGATATATTTTGTAGCCTGGAATGATTGTGTCCCATTCATTGCCCTCAGTCCACCAGGTTTCTGTGATGCCTATTATATCAATATCCTCCTTTATCACGAGGCACTCTAGTTCACCCACCTTATTTAGACTTCTAGCATTTGTGTACAAGCACTTTAAAAACTTGTCACTGTTTATTTATCTGCCCTTTTCTGATGTGTCTGATTCTTTATGTGAATGTTTCTCATCTCATCTGGCCCTTACATTATCCTCTTCCATTCTCTGTTCCTGACTAGAACCTAGAGAATCTGTATCAATAGACTCTCTTCTAAGAGAAGTCTCTGTCCGATCCACATGCTCCTCTGCAGCAGTCGGCTTTCCCCCATCTCCTAGTTTAAAAACTGCTCTGCAACCTTTTAATGTTTAGTGCCAGCAGTCTGGTTCCACTTTGGTTTAGGTGGAGCCCATCCGTCCTGTATAGGCTCCCCCTATCCCAAAAGCTTCCCCAATTCCTAATGAATCTAAACCCCTCCTCTCTACACCATCATCTCATCCATACATTGAGACTCTAAAGCTCTGCCTGCCTACCTCGGCCTGCGCGTGGAACTGGGAGCATTTCTGAGAATGCCACCATAGAGATCCTGGATTTCAGTCTCTTCCCTAGCAGCCTAAATTTGGCCTCCAGGACATCTCTCCTGCCCTTCCCTATGACATTGGTACCTATATGTACCACAACCACCGGCTCCTCCCCAGCATTACACATAAGTCTATCCAGATGCCTCGAGAGATCCGCAACCTTCGCACCAGGCAGGCAAGTCACCATATAGTTCTCCTGGTCATCACAAACCCAGCTATCTATGTTTCTAATAATCGAATCTTCATTACTAACACCTGCCTTTTCCTAGTGACTAGAGTTCCCTCCCCCAGAGAGGTAACCTCAGTGCGAGAGGATACCCTAACGCCATCTTGAAGGAGGGTCCCAACTATGGGAAGGTTTCCCTCTGCTCCCGTTGACTGCTCTGCTTCCCTGGGCCTTTCATCCTCCTCAACAGCGCAGGGGCTGTCTGACCAGAGGTGGGACAATTCTACAGTGTCCCGGAAAGCCTCATCAACACACCTCTCTGCCTCTCTTAGCTCCTCCAGTTCCACCACCCTGGCCTCCAAAGTCCATACGGTCTCTGAGGGCCAGGAGCTCCTTGCCCCAAATGCACACATACGGCACCCACCCACAGGGCAGGTAATCATACATGCTGCACTCAGCGCAATAAACTGGATAGCCCCCACTCTGCTGCTGGGCTTCTGCCTGCATGGTCTCCTAGTTAATGAAAGGGTGTTGTTTAAATCAGGAAGTTTTGACTGTAGTTTAGTTTATAGTTTTAAAGAAAACAGCACGGGGCCCTTGCCCCCTTCCCACTCCCCTTCCAAACTCCCTTGCGAAACACCCTGTTAGCAGCCCCTGGTTGCAAAGCTCCCTGGTCGCTTGCGCACTACTTTATAAAGCCCTGGCCTGCTTGATAGCCCCACTCACTGACTAAGGCTCAGCTAATTAACAGAGGCTTCTAGCTTTCAAACCTTCCTTTGAAGCTCATAGCTCCCAACTGCCAGCCACAGTACACAGTCCTTCAAACAACCAAGCAACCAAACAGATGGACAAACACAAGCTCAGCACACAGCGAGTAACCCCCAAACACAAACACACACACTACAGACAGTCACTTACCCCAAGGGTGCTTTATTTGCTCCTCCTTCACCTGGAGAACTCCCTTGTGAAACTCCCTGTTGCAGGTTTAGTCAGGGGTATAGTACAAGTCATAGACAGGTCATGGGCCATGAATTTTTGTTTACTGCCCATGACTTTTACCAAAAGCCATATTTATAACATTTCATCTGAACTCTGGCTCACTTACATCTCTTGCTGAGTATGTGTAGGACATGCAGAAGTGGTAGTTTTTGTTAAAGCTGTACAGAAAGCATCTGAGTATGTTCAGCAGCTACCCCACACCCCTTCTGGATGTCTCTGAGCACTTCTGAGTCCCCTACTCCGCTCTTTGCACATGTTCAGAGAGATGATTCAGATAAATCCATTCCTCTTTCCTACTTATTTTTTCTCTTTCTTGGACTTAAAAAGCACTATAAAAATTCTGCTGTTACAGAGCGGCTGACCCTTTTTGGGAGGTTGGACCCAGCCTCACTAATGATTGCTCAGTGACCTCCCAGCTGAGTCTGATCCAAGTGATTATAAAAGCCTGAGTTCAGGAGGAAGGAAATTGGTTTCTGTGGGAGGAGCTGGAGTAGGGGGACTCCCAGGGGGACTCCAGGGAGACTGCATGTATGAGGACTGGGGAATAGCATTGTTTTGGTTTACTGCGTGAGTTTAGTGTTTAAGTAATAAATGAAGCCGTGAGGAAAATGCCCTGATTCAGACTCTGGGAGTAATGTCAATTGTTCCAGGGCTGGGGAGATTGGCAGAGCCTACAGCTGCATTATAAAGCATGTGAGTTAGACTTATTGAAATAGCTGTCTTGGACAAATGGCTCATGAGAACACTTTCTTTGCTATAAATTTTCTCCGCCCTCAAGACTGTATGCACTGTATTTTAATCTTAGGAGTCACGGATCGATTATGAAAAGTCTCACTTTCAACTTGTCTCCGATGGCATCGTTTGTGGAGGAATTGGAGTTGCTCATTTATGAGCATAAATTTGACCTACTTGGCATTACTGAAAGCTGATGGGAAGATTTGCATGTTTGGAATGTTAAATAGGTTATAACCATTTTATTTAAAGCGCAAAAGGGGACACGTCCGGCTCCAGGCACCAGCGACAAAAGCAGCCGCCGAAGAGGAAGAGAGGGAGCGAAGGACCCGCCACTGAATTCCTGCCGAAGAATGAAGCAGCGCGATTCAGCTGCCGCTGAAGTGCCGCCGACCGGCTTTCTCCCCCAACACCCCTCCCCGCTTTTCCGCTTAGGGCGGCAAAAAAGCTGGAGTCGGCCCTGAAACGGGAGTAGTGATGTCACTGTCAAAAATGGCATTATCTGTTTCCAAGTTGATGACAGCTGGGAATTAGATCATTTTTAATGCTTATGGATCAAAGTCCTAACAGGTAAAGCACACGATGGGGCCCTAGTTGCTGTCTGCTGTAGTCCACCAAATGACACTGGAAAACAGGCTGTTGGGCTCTTTAGTTCCTATCTGTAACATTAAGCATAAAGCAGAAGTGCCAAAGGGACACAGAGTTAAAAATTACAATTCTGTTTTTAAATTTTTGTGCAGTAGTGTTACGAGTAATACCTAATATGAGAATTATGATAATAGACTGTATGGACCACAATCCTAGGTGGGTTATTAGATTCTTTTTGTTTTATATCACTTGTTCTCAGTTCTAGAGAGCCCTGACATCAGGAGAAGAAACATTGTCAATTTCCAATTTTATATAAATAACTAACAAACCTACATAAAACGTGTTACAAAATGAATGAATACATAAAAAATAAAAAATTCCTAACTTAAAAATGGAAATCAAACTAAATAAAAGTTAATTAGATTAATTTGATTTTAACTTTATCAGGTTAATTAAATGATTCCAAATAAGCTTATAGTTTCTTTAAAAGCTTTACCTAATAATTAACCTGAAAAGAATGTCACATTATCAATGTCAGTATTTTCATACAAATCAAGATAAAAACATTTGCTAAATATAATCTGTATTAGGTGAAGATGGCAATTTCTTAAAATTTAAACATATAATGCATAACCTGTGAAATTTACTTGTGTAATCTCCAAGTACAGTGACATTATCCAATTTAGACCTTTCTTAAATGTTTGAGAAACTAATTCCTTTGGTGTCATTTTTGGATACGTCTTAACCACACGCACTTGCCCATACATACATGCTTCACTACCTGTCACTTAGTGTGATTAAAAAAAGAAGATGCAAGAATGCTGACTCAGAGGCATCCTCTGCTGGCAAAAAAAAAAAAAAAAAGAGTTTGATACTTGTATAAGTTGTTTTCTGTGACTCGTGGTTTCATGCAGCTTTTTAAGAAGCTGACCTGTGGAAAAGAGTGGTTGGTTGTTTTTCTTTGCTCAGCTAGTTCACGTTGACAGACTTGCTGGTTGGCTAGAGACTATTTGTTTGTGAAGACTTAGATATTGCAGGTTGCTGGAATCTTCTTGATGATCAAGCAGTGTCTGGAGAAAACACAGGCTGCTTGTCAACCATGATGATACATCACCAGAAACCAGAAGCAAGAATTTTCCTCCAGACGTCGACTTTATGGGCTCTTCCCTCTTGTCAAGCTGCCTTAAGAATTTCTTGACAAACCAGAATAGGGCATCACCCAATGGGGTTTGAATAGATCATCTTATGCATTTCAGTAAATATTAGCTGGGAAAGTTTTGCAGTATCAGCATTTTACAAATAAAGGGTGAGACAATCACTCAGCAAATAAATTGTCTGTGACAGTCTTGACCCTTATGTTCATCGCTTTTACAGACCTATGATAAATTTTGTACAAAGTATGCCTTGTGAAGTATCATTTGAAAACTCATAATTTCCTGATCATTATGTTAGAGAGCTTATTCCTTCACTCTTCCACTTACCTGGTCCTTCTCGCATGAATAGAGAGCAACAATACCCAAAGTCCGAAGGTGCAAACAATTTGATGTTTATTGGGGTGAACACCCAGTAAGCTTAAATTCAAGTTCCTTTTTCCTTATTTTCGAATCCCAACTTACTTCCTGTTTGCCCTTAATTTATGTAGTAATATTTACGGCTATACCTTAACCATTCTACTAAAATTTACCTAACCAATCCTAACCTATTGTAACATAATTAGCTAACCAATTATATCCCATCACCTTAATTAGTTTACACCCAGCAAAATTAATTATACAGCAGACAGAAACAAGTACAGAACCAAACGAAGACCATGCAAATAAACATACAAAACAATACAGAAGTGAGGATTTCACAACTACATCTATACAGACATAAGGGTTTTCCAGCTGTGTCTATTGATAAGTGAGTTCTTACCAGACAAAAAACTATCAAACTAAATTTCCTTTCACATCTTCTAGGCTCTTCCCTTTCTCTGGAGGTGATAGATAGGATCACCTTTCTAACACCCCCAGATTGCCTTATTTCAATATGACTAAACATGGCCTCAGACTGTCACAGTGAGAGAAGGCCTTTACACAGAAAGAATCAAAATCATTGTCTTTCTTTTATACCTCTGTAATTAGCTAAGTGATAAGCTAAATTAGCTAAATTCTTAAAGTATAGGCCATTGCAAACAGGCTTGAATATCTATATCCTAACACATTATTGTCCCGAAAAAAAAATATGTGGCAACATTGTATATAAAGTTAAGATTCTACTGTATAACATTGCTGAGACATGTTCCAAGTTTAGAAAAGCAGGCACAAACAAGTTCCTCAAAGACAAAAGACAAACTGATGCCTCAGCCTGGGTCAGCAAAATCAGATGGATTATCATCTGTTTAAGTGGCCATTCTTTGGCAGGAAAAAGGGTGTGATCAAGAAATCTACATTTTGGCAAAGAAGCAGCTGAAGGTTCCTGGCCCCTCAGACTTCCTGTCTCCTGAACCTTGGCTGGAGGTGATTTTCAAAGGAAAAAAGAACTATAAGAAAGGGGAACAGACACTCCAAAAGACTCCTCCTTTTCTCTCTGCCCATGGCATCAACAACACCCGAAGGAAAGGAAATTAACACTGAAGTGGAGGAGAGGTCCTGGCTTATAGGAACCCAGCCAGTAAGACTGCTAAACATGTGGTGAGAGAAACCTTTGGTTTGAATTAATTTAGTTTGTTAAATTAGGTTCTAGTTGTTTACCTTTTATTCCTTTGTAACCAATTCTGACTTTTATGCCTCATTACTTGTAATCACTTAAAATTAGTCTTCTTGTAGTTAATAAACTTGTTTTATCTAAACCAGTGTGCTTGGATGGAAGTGTTGGGGAAACTCCATTTGAGGTACATATCATTATCTGTTAATAAATTGAAGGACTGTATATGAGTTTGTGTTGTCCCTGAGAGGGTTGGGCAGTACAAGAGACACGTTTCTGGGTGAAAGTCTGGGACTGGGAATTTGCTGGTGTTCCTCTGCAGTGTCCTTCAAGAGTGGCTGGCCATAGCTCTCATACAATATAGCTAGAGATAATTGCCTTGTGAGAGCTGACCAGGAGTGGTTGCTCTTACAGCGAAGCAGTGTAAAAGTCACCCCAGGTTGGATAATTGAGAGGACACAATGCATCCGAAGAAGTGGGCTGTAGCCCACGAAAGCTTATGCTCAAATAAATTTGTTAGTCTCTAAGGTGCCTCAAGTACTCCTGTTCTTTTTGCGGATACAGACTAACACGGCTGCTACTCTGAAACCTGAGAGGACACAGCTGTTCAGCAGTTCAGATTGTGCCATGGGGAATGTCACACTATCTGAGAATAATTTTTATATAAGTTTGCCAATTTGGAGAAATTGTCATAAGATTTTTTTTGGTAATCAGGATTTGCATCATCTTGCACAAACTTGCAAAAGTGTTTTTTAAAAAAACCCAAACTTAAAAGTGCAAAGCAAGCATAAAAGTTGGGACTGAAATAATTCCACACACAACCTCACATTCATTCAATATGACATTCGCCCAACAAACACATGGGATAAACTTCCATATTGTAAAATTATAGGCACTGAGTATTCTACATTCAAATGCATAAACTACCCTTTTTATAATTTGATGCATAGTTGAACTTTATACAGTATTTGGCAGAAAATGTCAGTGAAAAATTAAGTATATTTTACTTTATATGTGATTCACACTTCAATTACTGTAACCAAAATAGAAATACGAGACAGAATATTTTTCTATATTTTTCACTTTGTGCATCTGAAAGCACTTTCTGTATTGTCAGTTTCCCTTAATGTTTTTGTGGGGCTTTAAATGCTTTTCTCTTGTTGCATGTGTTCAAAAAAAAGAGCGTGAAATACAATTGTAAGACTACACAAACATGGGCACACAAAATCAGGAGCTGTATAAGGGACACAGGGAGAAGAGAGCTCCTAACCACCTGTATTCTAGATGCTCTCTTGACATTACTTTAACTTTTTTTTTTTTTTTTTTTTGAGCGATACTAAATTTCAAGCTGACTGCATTCCATTTAAAAGAGATAAGAAACTATAGGCAGACAAGGAAAAAGCTCTTTTGTCAAAGCAAGTTCTCATCTTGGCACTTAAATTGTAATGCGCCTTTTGTATAAATATTGTTTAGATTTACTTTGGGAGCTGTCAGGCCAAAGGAGGGCTCGGATACACTCAATGAAGACGCACCAGGTGCATAAGTATAACCAGTTTTATTGCCAAAGTATAATAAGCTTCCTATCCTTCACACATTACTTAATATGTGCTTTCCAGCATCCTAGCAAGCAAGCATCAATGCTTATGCCCCTTCTGCTACAGACAGTCCCGGACCCTCCAGCCTTGTCCTTGAGGGCTCGTAGCAGGCGCTGCTCCAGCGTGGGGAATTCCTGGGCACCCACAAGGCGAAGGTCTGCAGATAAGACTGTTTGTCTAAAGCAGTTCTCATAGCCGTTTTTATCATCATCTCTTTCTCAGGGGGTGTATGCATCCACAAGCAGGCTCTGGCAGGAAACACTACTGCTTTCTATTCCCACACTTAACACTCTCAGTCGCTCCTTATCTCTTTACTTGTTTATCCAGTCGGAGTGGCTGCAAGCCAGCCCGGCTGGTCAAAGCCAGTTCACCACTAGCTCCACCTGGACCATTCTGTAATGGGCCAACGTAACTTGCGGTTAGCCCCAACAGGAGCTAGTTCATAAGTCCTTCAGGAATCCAGTTTACAAACTCTTTATTTCTGAGCACCTTACCATAGAAAATAATTCAGTCTTGAAGGTGTCAAACTGATTTAGGGATTTGGCTTATTTTATGACACACATTCTTGCAGTATGTATAATAAATAAAATCCAAACCCTGTGTTGATGAGAGATCATTCAGTGGTGACACGTCACTAGCGAGTTGGTTTTTGGATTAGCTTTCTCTGAGAAAATAATGAACTTGGGTATTTTTGAAAATATTTTGTCTCTCTAACTTTGTTCTTTATGTACAGTAATTCCTTTTGAATTTGGAAATAGCAACTACTTATGGCAATAGCAGGCTAGAACTCCTACGGCCTCTCAGAATTGTGCAAAAGACCTAGCAAGAGTCTGTGTGTTGAGTTAGAGGATGATCACTATACTTTATGAAGAATTTGGATTTTCTTTGACAGTTTGAACATAAGAACGGCGATACTGGGTCAGACCGAAGGTCTATCTAGCCCAGTATCCTGTCTTCCGACAGTGACCAATGCTAGGTGCCCCAGAGGGAATTAACAGAACAGGTTATCCATCAAGTGATCAATCCCCTGTTGCTCATTCCCAGCTTCTGGCAAACAGAGGCTAGGGACAGTATCCCTGCCCATCCTGGTTAATAGCCATTGATGGACCTATCCTTCATGAACTTATCTAGTTCTTTTTTGAACCTGGTTATAGTGGTGATAAAATATATTGTAGGGTTAGTTGACTGTTTTTAAAAAGTGCCATCTGACAATTTTTTTCTACTGTTTGAAGTTTTCTTTAAAAATTAGGGCTGTCAAATGTTTAAAAAAATTAATCGCGATTAATCGCATGATTAAAAAAATTAATCCCACTGTTAAACAATAGAATACCATTTATTTAAATATTTTTGGGTGTTTTCTACATTTTCAAATATATTGATTTCAATTACAACACAGAATACAAAGTGTACAGTGCTCACTTTCTATCTATTATTGAATAGAAATATTTGCACTGTAAAAAATAAAAGAAATAGTATTTCAATTCACCTAATACAAGTACTGTAGTGCAATCTCTTTATCATGAAAATTGAACTTTCAAATGTAGAATTATGTACAAAAAAACCCTGCATTCAAAAATAAAACAATGTAAAACTTTAGAGCCTACAAGTCCACACAGTCCTACTTCAGCCAATTGCTCAGACAAACAAATTTGCAGGAGATAATGGTGCCCGCCTGTTTACAGTATCATGTGAAAATGAGAACAGGCATTCACATGGCACTGTTGTAGCCAGTGTTGCAAGATATTTACGTGCCAGATGTACTAAAGATTCATATGTCCCTTCATGCTTCAACCACCATTCCAGAGGATATGTGTCCATGCTGATGACGGGTTCTGCTCTATAACAATCCAAAGCAGAGCAGACTGATGCATGTTCATTTTCATCATCTGAGTTGGATGCCACCAGCAGAAGGTTGATTTTTTTTTTTTTCTGGTGGTTTGGGTTCTGTAGTTTCTGCATCGGAATGTTGCTCTTTTAAGACTTCTGAAAGCATGCTCCACTCCCTGTCCTGATCAGATTTTGGATGGCACTTCAGATTCTTAAACATTGGGTCAAGTACTGTAGGTATTTTTAGAAATCTCACATTGGTACCTTCTTTGTGTTTTGTCAAATCTGCAGTGACAGTGTTCGTAAATCAAACAACATGTCATCATCCGAGACTGCTATAATATGAAATATATGGCAGAATGCGGGTAAAACAGAGCAGGGGGATATACAATTATCCCCCCAGAAGTTCAGTCACAAATTTAATTAACGCACTGTTTTTTTAATGAACATCATCAGCATGGAAGCATGTCCTCTGGAATGGTGGCTGAAGCATGAAGGGCATATGAATGTTTAGCATATCTGGCATGTAAATACCTTGCAACACTGGCTACAAAAGTGCCATGTGAATGCCTGTTCTCACTTTCAGGTGACATTGTAAATAAGAAGCAGGCAGGAGTATCTCCCTTAAATGTAAACAAACTTGTTAGTCTTAGCGATAGGCTGAAAAAGAAGTAGGACTAAGTGGACTTGTAGGCTCTAAAGTTTTACATTGTTTTGTTTTTGAGTGCAGTTATGTAACAAAAAAAATCTACATTTATAAGTTACACTTTCACGATAAACATTGCACTGCAGTACTTCTAGAAGGCGAATTGAAAAATACTATTTATTTTGATTTATCATTTTTACAGTGCAAATGTTTGTAATAAAAACATATAAAGTGAGCACTGTACACTTTGTATTCAGTGTTGTAATAGAAATCAATATTTGAAACTATTTAATAAATTTCAATTGGTATTCTATTGTTTAACAGTGCGATTAATCGCAATTAATTTATGAGTTAATCGCACGAGTTAACTGTGATTAATTGACAGCCCTAATAATTAGTTATTTAAGGTTTAAAAAAGATACTGGTTTGAATGTGAACATTGATGACACAAGGTATAATGGTGGCTTGAGAGTTTGTTGACATGTTATTGAAGACTTAGCCTATAATGATAGCACTGCCCTTATCTGAACACGACAGATTATTTAGACACAAAATGTGATCAGCTACAACATCACCGGCTCATTCACCTGCACGGCCACCAATGTTATATATGCCATCATATGCCAGCAATGCCCCTCTGCTATGTACATTGGCCAAACTGGACAGTCACTACGCAAGAGGATAAATGGACACAAGTCAGATATCAGGAATGGCAATATACAAAAACCTGTAGGAGAACACTTCAACCTCCCTGGCCACACAATAGCAGATGTAAAGGTAGCCATCTTACAGCAAAAAAACTTCAGGACCAGACTCCAAAGAGAAACTGCTGAGCTCCAGTTCATTTGCAAATTTGACACCATCAGATCAGGATTAAACAAAGACTGTGAATGGCTATCCAACTACAGAAGCAGTTTCTCCTCCCTTGGTGTTCACACCTCAGCTGCTAGCAGAGCACCTCACCCTCCCTGATTGAACTAACCTCGTTATCTCCATACTGATTTATACCTGCCTCTGGAGATTTCCATTACTTGCATCTGAAGAAGTGAGGTTCTTACCCACGAAAGCTTATGCTCCCAATACTTCTGTTAGTCTCAAAGGTGCCACAGGACCCTCTGTTTCTTTTTACAGATTCAGACTAACACGGCTACCCCTCTGATACTTGACACTATTTACTATCACTCTACAGGACTGAAGACATTGCAATTGTAACTCACTCTAACACAAAGTGGTTCTTTGTCCTCCTCTGTGGGCTAGAGTACAGATAATGGTTTGAGCATGTTCCTTTCTTTGAGCTGGTTTTTCATCTTAAGCACCTACAGCAGTGATCCCCAACGCGGTGCCCGCGGGCACCATGGCACCCACCAGGGCATCTATGTGCGCCCCCGTACTGGCCGGCGGACAAGCATCCGCCGAAATGCCGCCGACAAGCAGCAGCATCCAGAGGCATCGCTGCCGAAATGCTGCCGATTTTCAGCGGTGACGCCTCTGGATGACGCTGCTTGTCAGCGGCGACGCCTATTGACATTGCCACTTCTCAGCGGCATTTCGGCAGATGCTAGTCTGCCAGCCACGGTCCGTGGTGGCTCGTCATCTGGCACCCGCCAGATGAAAAAGCTTGGGGACCACTGACCTACAGGATCATGGTTTTAGATACAGAGGTATTAATTTCAGTCCCCGCAGATGTATGTAGGTGACTGTAAGTGTGCGGGACTGACCCCTGTGGCGCCTCCTGCTGGTTGCTTCTGTGAATTAGCTCGTCCAGCCTCCGGAGCACACTCTGCAGGCCAGTGTCCCCTGCCGCTTGGCCCCCATGTCCCTCCTGGACCCGGTGCCCCGTTATCTAGGGTGCTGCCCCCTGGCAGTAACCCCTTTCTCTCAGGGTCTCCCCTCCCTAGGGAACCCCCACCCACTATCCCCACCTCGCCTCGGTATAAGGCTACTGCCAGTCATTGTGTTGCCCCGTGCCCTGGGGCAGACTGCAGTATCAGCCTACTCATCACCGGCAAGGTTGGGTTTGGATCTGTTGCCTTTGCCTACCCCTGGGCTGCCCTCTGCAACCCCCAGTACCCATTGGCCTTCTGCTAGGCCGCAGCCTGGGGCTTTCCAGGCTGGAGCTCCCCAGCTCCCCTGCCTTTCCCCAGCCCTGCTCTACTCAGGTACTCTGCTCAGGTCCCTGCAGCCAGCTCCCTCCCTCTCAGAAACTAGAGGAAGTCTGCTGAGCTCCTGGCTCCCAGCCTCTTATATAGGGCCAGCTGAGGCCTGATTGGGGCGTGGCCCAGTTGCGGCTGCTTCCCCAATCAGCCTAGTTGCTGCTTCCCCCTGCAACAGCCCTCTCCCAGGGCTGTCTTTAAACCCCTTAGGGCAGGAGCGGGTGACCACCCCGCTACAGTGACTTAAATTTCTGGGGAACTCTGCAGCTTTAGGAGACGGTTTCCTGGCCAGGATGAGTGTGCAACTTATACTGACATTAACAACGAGGAATCCTCATGGCACCTTAGAGACCTGAGGTGCCACAAGGACTCCTTGTTGTTTTTGCTGATACAGACTAACACAGCTACCCCTCTGAAACCTTATACTAACATTGTGGCTTTTTGACCGCTCTAGTGGCTTGATAGTATGTAACATTGCTCCTAGTTGGGTCATATGTGGAAGAAAGCACTATGGACCTCTGATTTTAAAAGCATGAACTGCTACTGTTTGAAATGAAGGACAGAGGCCATTAGTTTAAAGGCAGGAACAGAATCAGGAACCTTAATATGTGGTGTAGCCACTTGAGGAGAATCAAAGTATGGATTACAGTGTTTTCAGTGGAGAAGGAAGTTCAGGGCATTCTGGAGTAACTGTTATATCTTATTATGTTTGACCCCATTTTGTGCGTCATGTGTTAAACTCTGACAATACTTTGGAAACACATTTGCTAATGTCTTTCACTGCAGGGTGTCGGGGATGGGAGGCACAGTCTCTTCTGTAAGAGTTGCCCATCCATGTGGGGAAGAGTTCTTCCTCCAACCCCTGTCTCTACAGGCAGATTGACTAGCTTCATTAAGCTCACAAGATATACTGGTGACCCAGGGGAAGGATGCCAGCAGAAGTTATGTTTATATTCTGTTTGTGTCAGTTAGGACCTTTACCAATGTAAGTATTCTATTTAATCCACGCAAACAGCTGGGGAAGCAGAACATGATGTTATAACATTCTGGGAATTTTCTTCTTCTTTGGAGTGCTGATGTCAAAATTGGCAAATTCAAAGGTGGAGAGGTATGTTTTTTTGTGCTGGCAGAGATTTGGGGGTGGGGATCAAGATGGAGAGGGAATGTTATAGGCACACCTGCTACTGTAGCTGCTCTTTGCTATATCCACATAGAGTCCAGTCCCCTGCTATTTCAACCAATCATGTCGCCTAATCACTTTAATAAACTTTATTGAGTTCTATCATGAAACCAGTTCAGCTTCTTGCTCCCACTACTCCTGCTTGGAAGGCTGTTGTAGAACATCGTTCCTCTGATGGGTAGAAATATTTTTCTAATTTCCAGCCTAAGTTTACTCATGGCCAGTTTATACCCATTTCTTTCTTGTCCCAACACTGTCCTTTAGCTTAAATAGCTCTTCTCCCTCCTTAGCGTTTACCCCCAAATGTATTTATAAAGAGCAGTCATATTTCCTTCCCGTCTTCATGTTGCTAGGCTAAACAAACCAAGCTCTTAGTCTTGAGATAAGCTCTTCAGTCCCCTGATCAACCTAATAAGTCCTTTTCTGCATCTGTTCCAGTTTGAATTAATCTTTCTTAGAGGTTGGTGACCAGAATTTTACACAGTATTCCAGGTAAGGTCTTATCAGTGCCTTGTACAATGGTATTACTTCTCTATCTCTACTGGAAATGCTTTTCCTGATACACCCGAGGATGGCATGTGCCTTTTCATAGCTGTATCATATAGGTGTAGTATTTGATCACAAGGTGACTACAAGCCACCAAAGTCTTTCTCTTCCTCTGTTATTTCGAACTGATGAGCCCTTAGGGACTAATAAGAATTTCTTCTATAAACTAAGTGCATGACCTTGCACTTTGTGTTATTAAATTTCATCCCATTTCTATTACTTCAGTCCTTAAGGTCATCCAGCTCTTCCTGTATGTTGTTCTTTGTTGATAATGCCTCCTAGCTTGGTTCATCAGCAAATTTTCATACATTTTTGTGTCAAGGTCATCAATGAAAATATTTTCATAAAATTAGTCCCAAAATTGATTCTTGAGGAACTCCACCGGTAACTTGCAATTGTTTTTCTAATCCACATTTTCTCCATCCTGACAAATAGTTTTCCTATGTGGGACTGTATCAAATGCTTTACTGAAGGACATCTACATTAGATCTACTGCATTTCTCTGGCCTACAAATTATTTTAATCCTAGTTGAAAACATTAGCCAAACTGCATGGTGTGGCTAGCTGACATATCATTTAAGTGTTATAATGGTGCACCCAGATACAAGTTACCATAGCAGTTCGTTGATTGTTCAGCATTCTATCAGAACTCTGGAACATAACTGTTGATTACCGCATATACTCGTTCATAAGCCGAATATTTTTGGTAAAAAAGTGACGCATCAAAGAGCGAGGGTCGGCTTATAAATGGGTCTACACCAAAATTTGGTGATTTTAAACTCCATGGAATCACTGAATTGACTATCTAATAGATTGTCGATTTGTTTACCTGGAGTGTCTGCAGGCATGGAGCCCCTTAGGTCTGCCACTTCCCACAGCTCCCATCGGCTGGGAATGGTGAACCGCGGCCACAGGGAGCCGAGGGGCTCCATGCCTGCAAACGCTCCAAGTAAACAAAACGTGCCGACCTGCCAGCGGCTTACCCTGATGGCCAGGAGCCAAAGTTTGCCAGCCCCTGAAATATAGGGTCAACATATGAAAGGGTCATACAGTTTTTGCTATTTTTACCTAACCATCTTGGGGGGTCGGCTTATAAACAAACGGGCTAATGAACGAGTATATACGGTAGTTTCAGGAGCTGCAATACAGCATTCTGATAGGAATGAGTTTAGGCCCAGAACTCAGACTGGACAAAGAGGTTCTGAAAATGACAAAAGTGTAATTAATGAACTTCAGATATCCAGCCCTATGTCCAAAATCAGGTTACAATTTTCTCCATTACTTAGATCAAGTCAGTCACTTCCATTGTGTTTTATTAAGTCTAAAAATGCTGTAGTCTCCTTTTTCTAAAGGTCGTTCTTTGGTAAGCATCATTCAGGATCATTCAAAGCAGTAAGTTTCCTAGCATGGTTAAATAACACCTTGTCATTGGAAAAAAAAAAAAAGAATTTTTTCCTCAGATATATTAATGTCTTTTTTTGTAACTCAGCTGGGCACCCATTTACCAAATAAGGAAATAGGGATTTTAATTTCTGTATTTCAGTCTCCTAGAAAATTATAACCATTGCAACTGATTTCTCCACAGCTGTTCTTTCTGAGATATTACTCGATTTCTTGACTTGCCTAGAAGCAATTTGATGAGCCTGACTAGTGTAATGCAAATGTTTTGTTCCTAGATGGAAACAAAAGCCAAATGCAACCCATTTTACTCATCTACAGTTTGAAGTCTTGTTTTAACAGAAAGGGGAGACATTGATTTGAAACAGTTTGTTCTTATTATTAATGAACTCCCCTTAGGCACCTAAGGAGAGAGCTAAATCATTCATCTTAGCACCAAAGGATAATCTGGATGCAGATGTCTGAGGAAGTCTCTGTGCAATCTGTGTCTGTGAAAAAATATATCTTACCGTTCGTTATGTGTATATGTAATGCTTATGCACATTTCCAAATTCTCAGGCTACTTCAGAGTCAAATCTGATTTGTTACGTTATATATTTAATTAAAAATATAAATATTAACTACATATTATTCTGGAGCTTGTTCATTGTATGTAATATAGGAAGGATAATGGACAGGGCGTTGACTAAGACATGGGAGACCTGGTTTAATTTTTTGTTTAGCTCAGAGGTGGGCAAACTGGTGTGGCCCGCGGGATTGTCCTGCCCAGCCTCTGAGCTCCTGGCCCGGGAGGTTAGCCCCGGCCCTTCCCCTGCTGTTCTCCCTCCCCCGCAGTCTCAGCTCGCTCGCTCTGCTGCTGGTGCAATGCTCTGGGCAGCGGGGCTGTGAGCTCCTGGGACAGCATAGCTGCAGAGCCCGGCCTGACCTGGTCTCTGTGCTGCGTGGTGGCGGCGGCGGGTGGCCCGGCTCTAGCCGGGTGGCGCAGCTGTAGCGCCGCCAGCCACCAGTGCTCCAGGCAGTGTGGTAAGAGGGCAGGGAGCAGGGGGGTTGGATAGAGGGCAGGGGAGTTTGGGGTGGTGGTCAGGGGGCAGGGGTGTGGATAGGGGTTGGGGCGGTTGCGGGGGAGATAGGGGTTGAATGGGGGAAGGGTTCCGGGGGGCAGTCAGGAAGGGGAGGGGGTTGGATGGGGTGGCAGGGGGCAGTCAGGGGCAGGGGTTCCGGGGGCAGTCAGGGGACAGGGACAAGGGGTGGTTGGGCGGGGCAGGGATCCTGGGGGGGGGGGGCGTCAGGAATGAGAGGAGGGGTTGGATGGGGCAGCGGGCGTCCGGGGGACAGGGAGCAGGTGTGTGTGGATGGGGCAGTGGTCCTGGGTGGGCTGTCAGGGAATGGGGGTGGCGGGGTTGGATGGGGCAGGAGTCCGGGGGGGGCAGAAAGGCCAAAAAGTTTGCTCACCCCTGGTTTACTCAGACTTCCTTTGTGACCTTGGGTAAGTCACTTAATCTACCCTGTGTTTCAGTAGTTCTTCTATATAAAATGTTGATAATGCTTCTCTACTTCTTGGGTGTATTGTGATTAAAATCCATTAATGATTGTGAGGGGCGCAGATATCACAGTAGTGTAAGTACCTAGATAGATATGGACAAATTATTTTTTTCTGTTTGTTTTGACCTGGGATATTTCCCTGGAGTAGTTCCATTAAATGCACATGCTTGTATGTGATTTTATGAAATAGACTTATATCAAGAATTTTGAATGAAATTGAAAATAAAAAGAAAATATAATACACACATCAAGGCAGGGCTGCCCGGGGGGCGGGGGGGGGGGGACGGACAAGTGGGGCAATTTGCCCTGGGCCCTGCAGAGGCCCCCACGAGAATATAGTATTCTATAGTATTGCAACTTTTTTTTATGGAAGGGGCCCCCGAAATTGCTTTGCCCCAGGCCCCCTGAATCCTCTGGGCGGCCTTGCATCAAGGTAGAGTATCATTACAGTGGGACATTTTGAAAATTACTTATAATTTCATGCACATTATATTTTTAATTGGTGATATCTGAAATCTGTAGATTAAAGATAACATTATAAATCAGTTTGCATATTTCTGAATTTTGAATGAAGGTTCCTAAAGGGAGTTGCTCCTTGACTGATCCAAAGTACTATATCCTACCCTACTTCCTCCTTTACTACTTTTTAGCGTGGCTCTGAGGTAATTTTCCCTGACTTAAGAAGAGCATTGCAAATTTGTAGATACTTAATTTCATATAAAATTATATACTATCAGTAGTTTGAAAAATGAGATACATTTCAATCTTTGAAACATCATATAGACTTGTGAAAGTTCTGTATTTTCTTCCAGACTGATGAATGTGGTTGTACTGAAGACCATGTGTATGCATATGATGCAAGTTAAAATTCTTCAGTGTCTGTTAAAGGGATCTAATGCCTCTGAGCACAAGGCCTTTTTATGGCTGAATAAATTTATCATGATTTTCCTTTCAATGAGCTCTGTGTGCAGGGCCGGCTCTAGGCACCAGCAAAACAAGCTGGTGCTTGGGGCGGCACATTTTTAGGGGCGGCATGGCTGGCGCCAGAATGCCGCCCCTAAAAATGTGCCCCAGCCGCCCTAGCTCACCTCCGCTGCTGCTGCCACGGTGCGCGAAACAGCTAATTCGCGTGCTGCTACTCGCTCTCCCTCCCAGGCTCTCAAACCTGGGAGGGAGGGGGAGATCCCGAGCGGCCGTGGCGCGTGAAACAGCTGTTTCGTGCGCCGCTGCTCCCCCTCCCTCCCAGACTTGAGAGCCTGGGAGGGAGGGGGAGAAGCGGCGCTCGCGCCGCGGCCACTTGGAGTCTCCCCCCCCTCCCAGGTTTGAGAGCCTGGGAGGGAGGGAGGGATGGAGTCTCCCCCTCCCTCCCTCCCTCCTAGGCTTGAGAGCCTGGGGGGAGGAGGCAGGGCTGGGGATTTGGGGAAGGGGCGGAGTTGAGGCAGGGCCGGGGGTGGGGTAATTAAAGAACGGGGGTGGGGGGAGGCGGCCAAAATTGTTTTTGCTTTGGGCGGCAAAAATCCTAGAGCCGGCCCTGTCTGTGTGATAATATCAATTCTGGGTATTCATTATTAATCATACTTTTTATTAGGAAAAAAATCTGTTACAGCCTTTTTCTTTGCTAGGTGGACATAGAATCATAGAAATGTAGGGCTGGAAATGACTTTGAGAAGTTATCAAGTCCAGCCCCCTGCGCTGTGGCAGGACCAAGTAAACCTAGACCATCCCTGACAGGTGTTTGTCCAACTTGTTTTTAAAAGCTTCCAATGATGGGGACGCCATGACCTCCTTTGAAAGCATATTCCAGACCTTAACTACCCTTATTGTTAGAAAGTTGTTGCTAATATCTAACCTAAATCTCTCTTGCTGCAGATTAAGGCCATTACTCCTTGTCCTGCCTTTAGTGGACATGGAGAACAACTGATCACCATACTCTTTGTAACAGCCCTTTAACATACTGGAAGACTATCAGGTCCCACCCTCAGTTTTTTTGTTCTCAAGACTTAAGCATGCTCAGTTTTTTAACCTTTCCTCATAGGTCAGGTTTTCTAAATCTTTTATCATTTTTGTTGCTCTCCTCTGGACTCTTTCCAATTTGTCCACATCTTTTCTAAACTGTAGGTGCCCAGAATTGGACACAGTGCTCCAGGTGGAGCCTTACCAGGGTGAAAAGATCGGGACAGTTACCTCCTTACATACAAAACTCCTGTTAATATACCCCAGAATCATATTAACCTTTTTTGCAGCTGCAGCACATGGATGACTCGTATTCAGTTTGTCACAATGTGTCAAATAATAAAGCCAGAGATTATCTGTATATTGGATATGATTGTATCCTGTTATTTGTTATGGTAATAAAAAGGTATCTAATAGGTAAGAACTTTCCTTGTGTGCTTGGTGTTAATGTCAATTTTTATATCACATAGAAAAAAAATGATTGTAACAGAAGAATTTCTCTGAAATTTAGAAATGACAAACACTTTTTTGGCATGTAATTTTAAACTGTTAATTCAACAATTGATTTTTAAACATTTTAAAGGAATTAATTCATTCTCATATACAGTATTTGTAGATGTGTTTGAAAAGAAAATGTGTAGAACATGAGCTGTAGCGGCATTTTTAGGTGTCTTAGAAGTGAATTTACATTATAAATAGTCTGTTAATAAATGTACTGTTTATCTAATTTACCATTATCCAATTTATTATAATCTGTTGTATTTTTTTTATAAAGCAGCCATTGTTGAAGTTTCTACATATGCTATTCAGGTAAATTAGATCTGCCTCTTAATGGACGTCATAGAGGATTCTACTATTCACCCTTTCCAGATTCTTGGAAGTTCTGTTAGTTTATATTTTTTGTTTTGTTTTCTTAAATGAATTTCCTTTGTGGTGGAAAAGCTTTAGCAAATAGTTGGTGGTTCTTCGAGTGATTGCTCCTGTGTATTCCACGTGCACGGGTGCCGGAAGGTTTTCCCTTAGCAGTACCCGTAGTGGGGGAGCACTGCTGCGACCCCTAGAGTGGCGCCGCTATAGCGCACTATAAGGGGAGCTGCACTCTCCCCCCACCCTCAGTTCCTTCTTGCCGCCAGTGAAGATTGTCGGAACTTGTGCTCCAGCTTCGCTGCAGCCTTCTCTTCTCTAGCGGTACCATTCGTCGGATCGTTTTCTCAGCATTAGCTTGGACCTAGGGCATGCGACTCCTGTCGCCGCTCTTTGCCCAGGAGCAACCCCCATGCTAAGTGTCTTTGCTGCCTGGGTGAGACTCATATTAGTGACCATTGCAAAATCTGTAGGTCGTTCAAACCAGGGACTAAAAAGGAGAGGGACTTCAGACTCAGAGCTCTCCTGATGGAGTCGGCGTTGGCTCCGATCCAGGTGCGCAGATCGGACTCGGCGCCGGCTGCCGTGTTGTCGGTACGCAGCGAGGCCCTTTCGACTAGCAGGCACCGCTCTCCTGCCAAAAAGCAGGGGAAGAGCTCGGCCTCGCAACGCTGCTGCGACAAGGACAAGGTGGAGGCTGGTCCCGCGCTGGAAAGCCCTCGGTCCCCACCCGGGCTTAAGACCTCCGACTCGAGTGGAGCGGAGCAGTCTGGTGCAGTCGACCCAGACATCCCTGGTATGGATGCCGTTGACGCTGGAGGCAGTGCAGGCGGCAAAGGACATTACGTCTTTGCCCATGCCGAGCTCGCAGCCAGGTCTCGGGGTAAGCCCCCGTTAGGGGACCGTCCGGCTTCTTCGGTGAGCAGTGGCTCTTGTTCCAAAGATCACTCTCCGCACCGCTCGACGCACTGCAGCCTCTCGTCAAGTGACTCCCGGCTGCCGGTGATGCCTCCCAGATCCTCTGTCCCGCTGCTGAGACGGGAACCGTGGGCCCCTCCTGCCCCGCCCGCCAATGAGCGCAGGCACTAGGAGAGGCACCAGGAACGCTCCCTGGCCCGACGTGAGTACCGGAGCAGATCTCGACGCGACAGGTGTCGTCGTTTGTGCTCCAGCTCCTGCTCAACCAGACACCACGGCAGAGGCTCTCCACGTGGTACCTCGGCATCACGGAACCGCGCTTCATACCGTCGTCACGGCTACTGAAGCAGCTCGTTGAGAGGGTACCGTTCCTCGTCTTTGAGGTACAGATCGCGAGGGAGACGCTGCCACAGGCACTGCTCCCATTGCTCCCACGGCACCGAGCGCTCTTCAGCCACCTCAGCCTCGGTCCCTTTCCCGTCCTTGGGCCGTGTGGCCCAGCCAGGCCTCATTGTACCTCCCGGTACCCAGCAAGCCCAAGGCTACGGAACCCCGTGGCAGGGACAATGGTGCCAGTGGGCACCGTGGCAGCAGGTACCGAACCAGCCCGGGACCCGTTCGGTTGCCGGAGCGTCCCAAGCCCTGTCAGCCTCATCGGGCCGCCCACGGGACAAGTTGACGGGCCAAGACTCAGCAGACCCGTGTCTGGACTCTGACCTGGGTCTCGACGCCCCGGCACCGATTGTGGTGTCCGACTCCGCACGTGCCATGTCTCTGGCACCGGACGATGCGATTGTGACACCGCTGCCCTTGGTCCCGCAGGAGGACTTCAAGGCGCACCAGGACTTGCTGAAGCAGGTGGCTTCCAGCCTTCAGCTACAAGCCGAGGAGATGGAGGGACCGTCGGACTCCCTCTTCAACGTTCTATCCCCCTTGGCACCAGGCCGTGTGGCCCTACCATTACACCAAGGTGTTGCCAAAATCACCAGTGCCATGTGGCAAACTCCCGCCTCCTTGGCACAGATTTCCAAGAAGGCCGAGAGAAAATATTTTGTGCCGGCGAAAGGTCACGAGTACCTTTACTCCCATCTGGCGCCTAGCTCACTTGTGATGGAATCGGTGAACCACAGGGAGTGCCAAGGCCAACCCGCGCCAACCCCTAAGAATAAGGACGCCAAGAGGTTCGACTCCTTTGGCAGAAAGTTTTATTCATCAGCCAGTTTTCAGCTGAGGGTAGCCAACCGCCAAGCCTTACTCAGCAGATATAACTTTAACTTGTGGGAGTCCTGCCTAAGTTCGAGCCCCTTCTCCCGGACAAGGATAGGAAGGACTTCAAGGCACTGGTGGAAGAGGGGTTGGCGGCGGCTAAGGCGACCCTGCAGGAGGCATCGGATGCGGCTGATACGGCGGCTCGCTCCATGGCTTCCTCAATCTCCATGCGCCGGGCATCGTGGCTCCTGTTGCCGGGTCTGTCAACGGAGGCCCAATCTCTGATGCAGGACCTTTCGTTCGATGGCAAGGCGCTCTTTGTGGACCAGACGGACGTCAGGCTGCATGGGATGAAAGACTCCCGCCCCACCCTGCAGACCTTGGGCCTCTACGTCCCCCTGGCGAAGGACAAAGCCAAACCGATTCCGAGGGCTCTGCCTGCTAGGAGCAGATATGAGCCCCCGTATAAAAGGCCTAGAGACCAGAAACGCCTGTCTCAGAGGCAGTCCTGCTGTACCCAGCAGCCTGGTCCCCCTAAGGGCAAGAGGCAGGGAAAGCGGCGGTTTTGACTATCAACAGGGGGGCACCGGGCCTGTTGCCAGGGAGACCTCCCAACCAATAAAGTTTGTGTTCTGCAACCGATTGTCTGCCTTCCTCAGGGCAAGGTCCCGCATAACGTCAGACCAATGGGTCCTCAGTATCATTTCCAAGGGATACGTGTTGCAGTTCACTTCTCCCCCTCCACACCACCTGCCCACCACCTGGGGCTTGGGGGATCCCGAGCACGCCCGTCTCCTAGGCCAGGAAGTGGATCGGCTACTCAGCCTCGGGGCGGTGGAACGTGTCCCGACACAGTTCCAGGGCAAGGGGTTTTACTCCCGTTACTTCCTCATCCCCAAGGCGAAAGGGGGTCTCAGACCCATCCTGGACCTGCGCGACCTGAACAGGTTTCTAACCCATTCCAAGTTCCGCATGGTGTCCCTGGCTTCCATCATCCCCTCTCTAGACCCAGGGGATTGGTATGCTGCCCTGGACCTCCAGGATGCATACTTCCACGTCCACATTTTTGAGGGGCACAGACGCGTCCTCAGATTTGTGGTGGGGATGGGACACTACCAGTTTGCGGTCCTTCCCTTTGGCCTGTCCACAGCCCCCAAGGTATTCACGAAGTGCATGGAAGTGGTGGCGGCCTACCTCAGAAAACAGGGGGTGCAAATCTTTCCTTACTTGGATGACTGGCTCCTCAAGGACGACTCTTGTCCAGAGGTGGAGATCCACGTAGGGCTACTCCTGGCCACCTGCAAAAGCCTAGGCCTGGTTGTGAACGAGACCAAATCTACCCTAGTACCGGTCCAGCGCATAGAGTTCATTGGGGCTCTCCTAGACTCTTCCAAGGCTATGGCCTCTCTTCCCCTGGACAGGTTCGAGACCCTGAAGGCTCTCATCGCCTCGGTCTCCTGGTTCCCGGTAATCACGGCCAGGGCGTGCCTCCGACTCCTGGGTCATATGGCGGCCTGCACGTATGTGATCCGCCATGACAGACTCTGGATGAGGCCCCTCCAAATCTAGCTAGCCTCCGAATTCTCACAAGCCCGAGACAGCCTGGACAAGGTCCTCACAATCCCGTCCCCGGTGCTGGCTTCCCTTCGGTGGTGGACCCTCCCGAGCAATATGCTACAAGAGGTTCCCTTCAGAGAGGCCAGCCCATCAGTAGATCTGATGTCCGATGCTTCGGACCTAGGCTGGAGAGCCCACAGAGGAAACGTGCAGATCCAAGGGATGTGGTCGACCCCGGACTTGTCCCTGCACATAAATGTCAGGGAACTCAGGGCGATATGCCTGGCGTGTACAGCGTTTCTCACGCACCTCCGCAGCAGGGTAATCAGAGTACTCACGGACAACACCTCCGCCATGTACTATATCAACAAGCGGGGCGGGACTCGTTCCCTAGCCCTCTGCCAGGAAGCCCTAGCCTTATGAGAGTTTTGTATAGCCCACGATATCTCCCTACAGGCGGCTCACCTTCCAGGCGTCCGCAATATGCAAGCAGACTGCCTCAGCAGGGTCTTCTCCCCCCAGTACGAGTGGTCGCTCCACTCGGAGGTCGCTCATCAGCTCTTCCAAGAGTGGGGAACTCCCCAGATCGACCTGTTTGCAACCCGACAGAACCGGTGTTGCCCCCAGTTCTGCTCCAGGGGAGGGGTGGGGAAGGACGCGATCTCGGACACGTTCCTCATGAGCTGGTCGGGCCAACTCCTATATGCCTTCCCCCCGCTTCCCCTCCCCAAGGTCCTGGAAAAGGTGAAAGTGGACAAGGCAAGGGTCATTCTCATAGCCCCAGTGTGGCCCCGCCAGCATTGGTACGGGCCCCTCTTACGCCTCCTGGTGGCCCCCCCCGGGGGCGCTACAGCTCCGCCCAGACCTCCTCTCCCAGGAAGGAAGGTGCCTCCTCCATCCCAATCTGGCTGCACTCCTGACAGCGTGGCTGAATGAGGAGGAGAGCAGGTGCTCCGAGCAGATGAGGTGAGTCCTCCTGGAAAGCAGGAAGCCATCTACACGTCGGACGTATGTGGCAAAGTGGTCCAGGTTTGCCAGGTGGACAAGCGAGCGGGGAGTTTCCCCCTCCGCAGCTCCTCTCCAGTTCGCCCTGGACTACCTTTTGTCCCTTAGGACTCAAGGTTTGGCACCAGCCTTGGTCGGGGTACACCTCGCAGCCATATTGGCCTTTCACCCGCCGGTGCAGGGGCACTCGGTCTTCTCCCACCCTATGATCTCTCGCTTCCTGAAGAGCCTAGTCCATTTGTTCCCGTATGCTAGACCCCCGGTGCCACAATGGGACCTCAACCTGGTCTTGTCACGTCTCACGGGGGCCCCCCTTTGAGCCGCTAGCCACATGCTCTTGGTCACACCTCTCATGGAAGGTGGTCTTCCTCGTGGCAATCGCATCTGCCCGACGTGTCTCGGAGGTCAGGGCCCTAACCTCGGAACCCCCCTATACAGTTTTCCATAGGGACAAGGTCCAGCTTTGCCCTCACCCGGCGTTCCTCCCAAAGGTGGTCTCCGCCTTCCATATGGAGCAGAGTATCTTTCTTCCCGTGCTCTGCCCTAAGCCCCACTCCTCTAATGAGTGCCCTCCACATGTTAGATGTGTGTAGAGCGTTGGCTTTTTATCTGGATCGGACCAAGCCGTTCCGGAAATCCTCTCAACTCTTTGTTGCCTCGGCTGAGCGGGCAAGAGGGCAACCTATCTCGACCCAGTGGCTCTCCCGCTGGATTATCTCAAGCATACGCACATGCTATGACCTGGCAGGGATTCCCCTGCTACCTATCGTTAAGGCTCACTCGATGAGGGCTCAGGCCTCATCAGCTGCCTATGCTGCCCATGTCCCTATTCAAGACATCTGTAGGGTGGCCACGTGGGCCTCTGTTCACACGTTTACTTCGTATTACGCGATCGTCTCCCAGTCTAGGGACAATGCAGGGTTCGGCAGGGCGGTACTTCGTCCCGAACCATCGTGAACTCCTACCCACCTCCAACAGATACTGCTTGGAATCAGCTACTGTGGAATACACAGGAGCAATTACTCGAAGAAGAAAGGACAGTTACCTGTTCTGTAACTGGAGTTCTTCGAGTTGTGTTGCTCCTGTCTATTCCACATCCCGCCCTCCTTCCCTTCTGTCGGAGTTGTCTGGCAAGAAGGAAGCAAGGGTCGGGGGAGAGCGCAGCTCCCCTTATAGTGTGCTATAGTGGCGCCACTCTAGGGGTCGCAGTGGTGCTCCCCCACTACAGGTACTGCTAAGGGAAAAACTTCCGGCACTGGTGCACATGGCGAGCACGCACACCTACTGTGGAATAGACAGGAGCAGTCCTAACTTGCAGCATGCTCTAAAATTAGCCAGATTTTGATATAATCTAATCTTCTCTGGTAGCTTGTTTCTACTAATGAAACCCCTTGGTAGGGATTCTTTAGCACAAGCTTTCATTACTTTGTCCTGGGTGGTGTTTGATACATTCTCCCACAGCTGAGTCCTGAGCTATTTAGGGTATGTCTACAGTGCAGCTGGGCGCTAGCCTCCCAGTCTGGGTAAACAGACTCGCATTAGCAGGGTTTGAGCTAGCACACTAAAATAGCAGTATAGACATCGTGGCTTGGGCTGCACCTCAGGCTCTCAAGCCAAGCGATCCAAGCAGTAATGTTCGCCGTTAATTTTAGCACACGAGCTCAAGTCCTGCTAATGCAAGTCTGTCTACCTGGTCTAGGAGGCTCGCTGCCAGCTATAGTGTAAACATACCTGAAGGGTTTTGAACTAAGGTCTTGAATTGCAGTTGGGAACCAACTACAATCCAGTGGGGAGGGATTGCGCATAGAAGTGGAGTCCTGTAGCACTCCTTGCTCTTGGGGCATGGTGCCCCCTTCTGGTGCTATCAGGAAGTTGAAATGCCCGCTAGAAGCATGTTGAGTGGTCTGACTTGTGGCAATGCCCAGATAAGAGTTTGGGTGTCCAGGAAGAAGACCCAACACACCACCAGTCAGCTAGTAGCCTGGCCTTCTGGCTCTGGGCGGGGCGGTGAAAGACAGTAGTCTGAGGCAGTCTGTAGCCCTCGGCCTCTTGCTTGGGGCAAGCAATGACAGTCTGTGCTGTGCAGGCTTTCTGGCCTAAGGTGAGTGCACAACCAGCCCTGTGTATGCGCAGCAGAATGGAGGTGGACCCAATTCTGAAGCACTTAGAGGAGAGGAAAGTGATCAGGAACAGTCAGCATGGATTCACCAAGGGCAAGTCATGACTGACTAACCTAATTGCCTTCTATGAGGAGATAACTGGGTCCGTGGATGAGGGGAAAGCAGTAGATGTGTTATTCCTTGTCTTTAGCAAAGCTTTTGATACGGTCTCCCACAGTATTCTTGCCGGCAAGTTAAAGAAGTATGGACTGGATGAATGGACTATAAGGTGGATAGAAAGCTGGCTAGCTTATTGGGCTCAACGGGTAGTGATCAATGGCTCCATGTCTAGTTTGCAGCCGGTATCAAGTGGAGTGCCCCAAGAGTCGGTCCCGGGGCCGGTTTTGTTCAATATCTTCATTAAAGATCTGGAGGATGGCGTGGACTGCACTCTCAGCAAGTTTTCAGATGACACTAAACTGGGAGGAGTGGTAGATACGCTGGAGAGTAGGGATAGCATAAAGAAGCACCTAGACAAATTAGAGGATTGGGCCAAAAGAAACTGCTGAGGTTCAACAAGGACAAGTGCAGAGTCCTGCACTTAAAATGGAAGAATCCCATGCACCGCTACAGACTAGGGACCAAATGGCTAGGCAGCAGTTCTGCAGAAAAGGACCTAGGGGTTACAGTGGACGAGAATCTGGATATGAGTCGACAGTGTGCCCTTGTTGCCAAGAAGGCTAATGGTATTTTGGGCTGTATAAGTAGGGGCATTGCCAGCAGATCAAGGGACGTGATTGTTCCCTTCTATTCGACATTGGTGAGGCCTCATCTGGAGCCCCACACTACAAGAAGGATGTGGAAAACTTGGAAGGAGTCCAGCTGAGGGCAACAAAAATGATTGGGGGGCTGAAGCACATGACTTATGAGGAGAGACTGAGGGAACTGGGATTGTTTAGTCTGCAGAAGAGAAGAATGAGGGGGGGTTTGATAGCTGCTTTCAACTACCTGAAAGGGGGTTCCAAAGAGGATGGATCTAGACTGTTCTCCGTGGTAGCAGATGACAGAACAAGGAGTAATGGTCTCAAGTTGCAGTGGGGGAGGTTTAGGTTGAATATGAGGAAAAACTTTTTCACTAGGAGTGTGGTTAAGCACTGGAATGGGGTTACCTAAGGAAGTGGTGGAATCTCCTTCCTTAGAGGTTTTTAAGGTTAGACTTGACAAAGCCCTGTCTGGGATGATTTAGTTGGGAATTGGTTCTGCTTTGAGCAGGGGGTTGGACTAGATGACCTCCTGGGATCCCTTCCAACCCTGATATTCTATGATACGCCACCGTTCCCAGCCTGGGGCCCTAGCAGTGGCGGGTGATCCCGCCATGTGGTCAGTGGGGAAAGGTAAGGTCACTGCCTCATGTCCCAGCAGTGCAACCGGACCAATGTTGGGTTTCCCTGTGCTACTTCCTATCTGTTCCTATTGTTGCTACTCTGTCGCCGTTGGGCTCTGGCTCACAAGTTCATGGTTGGGTGGTCTTTCCTCTGGTCTTTCACTGTCCCCATGGTGGTGGGTTGCCAGTCCTCTCAACTGTTAGTCCTGGATCTTGCTGAGCGTTTGGCTCTCTGGGAGGGTCATCTGCCTCCTTCTCTGGTTCAGCTGCAACTGAGCTGCAGGGCCCTACTCTTATACTTCCTGCTCTGCTCCTGCACTTTTGTTGAGGAGGGCAGTGCGGGTTTAGTTGCACTCACCAGGGAGGGTTAACTCCTGCTACAGTGGAGGGAGGCCATTTTGCCTCACTACAAGTTCTGTCAGAGGCTTTACCTGCTGAGGAGGGGGATAAGTTGGAACACCTCTGAGGTGTTTACTTTGAGCTTCAGCTACAGTGACTTGCAGTGATCCATTCTGGAGGTGATTTAATATGTGGATTACTGTGGCTGAAACCTCATTAAATAGGAAAGAATAAAGTCTCATAGCAAGCAGAAGCTGAGGAAAGCATTTTTCACCACTGTTGGTATCTGGTTTAATAAGTCTAGCAGGACCCCAAGACTTGGCACTATTTTCATGAACCGAGGGCAGGTGCTTTCAGTGGAAGGGGAAGTCAGTATTTTGGCTAGCTCCTTGGAGTTATTCCCCCATGCCATCAACATTGTTGTTTTCCAGGTTCAGTTTGAGCTTGTTATATTTCATCCAGGTATTGATTTTTTTGCAGACATGATGATACTTTTATGAGAGCATTGGTTACACATGTTGAAAAGGAAATATTAGATGACTGCCAGATGTGTCTTATTGTTTACCCTCATGCCTCACAACACATCTAAATGGTCTGTTTAGTAGGAGGAAGGGCAGAATAGATTGCTTCAGGACTTTGTAAATGAGGGGTTATAGAGATGAGGAATAGTTGCTCATGGCCACTCTCTTTGAATTGTTTTGCCACTAGGAGGCCACTTATTAGTATTATTAGAGCTGTCTCTATGCTGTGACCCTCCCTTAAGCCTAATTCTAAAGGCTCAACACTGTAGGCAGGTGTGATGTTCCCCTCTGGTGATCTGCTAGGTCACTCCAATCCTTGACTCTGGGAGGCAGCCTTACCCTGCTCTGCTGTGAGACCCCCCACTCCTGGGCTGTTCACGTACAGCCTTTGGCATGTAAGCTGCTCCTTGGATTGTACAACTGAATGACACTAGCCAATATCTCCAGACCCAGAGACAACCCTAGGAACCTCCATCTTGCAGTGTCCCGCTGGATGCTGCAAGCTTTTATGAGTTTGTCAGTTTAACAAAGAAATTGGTATGTACCAGGCTTGTTATCCCAAGGGGATTCTCTGACACGCTTCAAACCAAACACACTGCTTCAGGTAGAATAAACAAACAGATTTATTAACTACAAAGATAGATTTTAAGTGATTATAAGTCAAAGGGTAACAAGTTGGATTTGGTCAAATGAAATACAAGCAAAATGCATTCTAAGCTGATCTTAACTCTTTCAGTGCCCTTACAAACTTAGATGCTTCTCATCACAAGCTGGCTGGTTGCCCTTCAGCCAGGCTCTCCTCTTTGATCAGCGCTTCAGTCGCTTGGTGGTGATGTCTGTAGATGGAGGTGGAAGAGAGAGGAAGAGCATGGCAAACGTCTCTCCTGTTTATCATGTTCTTTCTTCCCTCTTGGCTTTGCCCACCCCCCTCAGAGTCAGATGAGCATTTCCTCATCGTAGTCCCAAACTGACCAAAGGAAGGGGGGCGATTCACTCAAGAGTCCCACAGATCCATTGTTGTTGCCTAGGTAAGTGTCCTTTATTCCTGTGAAGATGGATTGGGTTTGCCCCATATATGCCCTGATGAAGTGTGAACTGCCCCTCTGCTTCTGGAGAGTTTTTGCCTGGACTTGCTTTAAGCCATGAGGACACATTTTCAGCCTCATAACTATATACATGAAATGACAACCTGTAACGTTACTATAACAACAATGCTCAGTGCATCATGAGCATTCCGAAAACACCCGAAATGACAAACTTTGCATTAGATACCACACAATCATATTATAAGGATGAACATGGAGGTGCTGGGTGTTCCCCCGAGGTACAGAACATCACAGCAAGTAAATATGTTTGTTTTATCTTTGTTACTGCTACTTTATCAGTTATTTTTGGCTAGGAACTGGGAGTTTAGAGATGAGATGATAGGAACATTGATATCAGAGGTCTATCTGGTTCACTATTGTGTGTCTGCCAGTGGCCAGTATTATGTAGCTAGTGTGGCAAATTATTTCCTAACTCTCCTTATGCTCTGAAATATGAGCATTTTTATGATTTCCAACCTTTAGAAAAAATCTTTACTGTTTTAACTCAGGAGGTTCTCATTATCCATGCAACTGTCCAGGCCTTTTAAAAATTCTGTTATATTCTTGGCCTCATTGGCAATGAGTTCTAAATTGCAATGTAAAAACTTGTTTCCTTTTCTCAGTTTTAAATTTGCTGCCTTTCACCTCCATCAAATGTACTTTTGTTCTTGAATTATGATAATGGATGCTTCTAGTCACTTTATCCACCTTACCTAGTCAAGGCATTATTTTGTATGCCTTTATCAGTCTGCTCTTACTCATCTCCTCTTAAATGAGCTGTCTAAATCTTTTCAGTCTCTTTATATGGAAGTTTTTCGTGTTGTTATTGTCTATCTTTGAACCTCCTCTATTTCTGATATATACTTTTTTAGGTAGGATGAGCATAACTGGACACAGCATTTCAGATGAGTATGTACCATTTATTTTTATAACGACAAAGTCTTTTTAGTATTATTTTCTATCCCACTCTGTATACATCCTAACACGTTGGATTTTGACTGCTGCCGCACATTGAGCAGAGGACTTCATTTAGCTCTCTACCATGACAGGTGTTTTTCTTGAATTGGTATGGTTAATTTACATTTTCTGCATCAATTTTGATGATTTTGAGGATTGACTAGATAACATATTTCAAGAAGATTGGAAGATTTGCTTTTCTAAACGAGGCATTGAGTATTTCTGTTGTGAGTGAGCTTATTTGTTCTCTGCTGCCATTCATCAGCCAGGAGGGGCATAGATTTAACACTTTAGGATTTCTTGTTTTTATTTCATGGTTTGGGACAGGACCAAATTTATGTGGAGGTTATCTAATGCCACCAGTTTAGAGTTTTCTAACTCAGCAATGTCACTGATTATTTGGGTTGATCTTTTTCTGAACCATAGCATGAGAGCTATTAAGCAGTATTTGATGTTCAGGTCTAGAATTTTGGATTATACATTCGTTATGAATGGCCTACCTACAAGGGGCATGGTTTCACTTCTACACGTGAGGCTACAACTTAGTTTCTTGTTTTGGAGAGCTGAGTGGATAAAAGTCGATGACTTAATAAAATAAAACCAGTTTTTAAAATTTAAATCAGATTTTTTAAGATTACATACAGGTTTACATTTTAAAAATAAACCTATTTAAAATTATATTTGAAATTGATAACTTATGTTAAGGCCTAAACTTACAATCTATTACAATCATATAGATTAAATACCAAAAATAATATTAAGCAGTACATATCTTCTGACAACTTTTAAAGAAAGTCAGATGACTGAGCTGATGGAAGTCAGTGGCTGAGCAACAGGACCCAGAGTTTGTTGAAGTGCTAAACCAGCTTTTGACAGCAGTAGCCTCTTTTTCAGGCATAAATAGAATATTTTCTTAATTTCAGTTTATTCAACTAATTCAGTTTGATGACTAGTTCATTTAAAGTTAAGAAGCCAACTGGGAGTTGAAAGAAAAGGAAAGCTTGTCGTCTTCTTCCAGTCTATGAATAAAAACCGGGTGGGATCTACTAGTTCTAAAATCTTGAATGACAGTCTTGAAGGACCGTTAATAATCATTAACTACAGATAGCATCTGAAAGTCTATCACCCTTAAAACTCAATGGATGGTTATGACTAATGAGAACAATCTGCCTCATACTAGGCAGACAATGGTTTCAATAAGTGCAAATACACAACACGTACTTCCTACGAGACATCTGTCTGTCTCTGGAAGAAAGCACCTACATCTCTGTTTCCTGCTGACTTGCCACGGCTGAGTTCATGACATCTGCTTGCAGTGGCCGTTCATGTATTCCTGTCCCGTGCCAATCTTGGATTAATAATGGAATATTGGGGCCAACACCTATGTCCGTGCAGGCTGGTAGCAACTCTGGAATAAGAGAGAGGCATATGGATGACCCTCAGAAGCCCTAACTTACACCCACCTGTTTGCAACCTAGGGTGCAGGGCCAGGACTAGAGTTAACAAGCTGCTTACTGGACTGACCAGAGTGGCTGCCACAATGCAGGAATTTGGCTTAGCCCAGTCTTCACAGTGTGACTGCGGGATAGTGATGTAAATGGTCAGGCATGGGGTGTAGGAGTGCACAATTGGACTATTGGAGGGCGGACTGCAACATTTTGCTACCCTTGATGATGGAGCAGATAGATGGCTGAACAGTCTGATATCAACTTATATGTAAGAAGATGATTAATTATAGATAATACTCCTTTGTTTAATAAATCAGTTTTAAGTGCAAAACATGTTTTGATAAACTCTTTCCTTATTTATCCAGCATTTTAAAAAAAAATTAAAATATTTTTGTACATTTTTAATTGAATTTCCGTCCAAATAGAGCTTGACACAAATCACAGGTTTAAAAAATGTGTGTGTGTGTGTATGTATATACATACACACACACACACACACACACACACACACACACACACTTTTCTCTTAGGGAACTCCTTTGTGTAAAGGTCACTGAAACGTCACCTTGATGGACTCTAACTCATGAGGGAGACATGGACATCCAGGAGGCCATCTG
>NC_048304.1:45935424-45953067 GCF_013100865.1 Trachemys scripta elegans
CACTCTCTCCCCCCACGACTCTCTCCGTGTCGCAGAGACGATATAATGCACTCGCTAATATACCGCCCCCTGGAGCTCTGCTTTTCTGTGTAAAGATAAATATATATATATATATATATATATATATATATATGCATGTCACTTAACATAAAAATTGAGAATTTGAATAAATGTAAGTAAAGCTATATAATTGCGTAAATAAACATGCATATATACACACACCTACCACGATATAACGTGACTCGACATAACGCGGTAAAGCAGCGCTCCAGGGGGCGGGGCTGTGCACACCAGCGGATTAAAGCAAGTTCGATATAATGCAGTTTCACCTATAACGCGGTAAGATTTTTTGGCTCCCGAGGACAGCGTTTATATGTAGAGGTGTATCTTGGTTAGGAAAAAGAAGCACCAAATTTAGTGTGAAGACGGTGTTTAATTCCACATAACCATGTTTAAATGGTTACCAACTAATGAGAATCAACCTTTCTTAAAGAAAATAACAACCCTCCCAAAAACATATATTCAAAATGCAATTAAAACTCATTTAAATCAAAGTTTCTTGCTTGTTGATTTAAATCGTAATTAAAATTGGTTATTTAAGTTACTTTGATTCAGCCACCATCTTTTAACAGCTGTAAGAGTTGTTTATAGGTCTGAATCCTGTGAAGGAAAAACAGAGACTGGTTGGTGAAGGGCTGCTCTTGACGAAGGGGTGAATGAAGTTCTATTGGCTGACTGGTGTACTTGAATCACATGTAGTGAGGCGATCAGCCATGTTGCAGCTTAGCAGAAATGTAGTTAGAAACAAACAAAACCTATATAGAATGCAATTTCACCTTTCCTGGAAAGACATGTAAAGGCCAGAGAGCAGTTGCTCAGTCTGAGTTCTCATGAGATTGTTTAATATTTGCAATTGCCACAGAAGCACAGCAGACCTAGAGTGGTCTTAGACCTCAGGTCTTTAAATGCATTTGCAGGACAAGATGGAACAACCACAAGAAGCTTAGAAAACAACAATATCCAACCATCTTACTGGCAGCATAGTCCTGTAAACATTTTTGTAAGGCCTAATTCACTGGAGTGATTGGGCTGCTTTGTGCTCTTTGTGGATTTTATTTAAATCAAATTCTTGTAAATCATGATTTAAATCACTAGTCAGGAAGACTCAATTTACTCATGGATTTCTACATAAAAGTGCATTCTTGTTGGTTGTTATAACCTTAATACATATCCTTCACAACTCAGAGATAGATGTAGGTTTCATTTTTAGAAGGTACAGACTATACATTTTTAAAGTGATTTATTTTAAAAACTTTTCAGATTAGTTTTACAGCTATATCAGAAAATGAATGATTGTTTGGTTATTTCATTTACCAAAGGTAATTGAAGCAGAGATTTATGAAGTTATGTAGGTGAACTATTTGGAGGATTTTCTTGCCATGCTGTATTAGGAGGAGAACATCACCAGACAGGACATTTAAATTGTTTTATTTAACTAAAACAACAATGGTTATGTATTCTGGATTTTTTTCTTCAACAACAAATATATAATATTTTAACAAAACAACCATATGAATTTAATTAAACACTCAAGTTTTTAAAAACAATTTTAACAAAAATCTGATTTTATATTAAAATAGTTAAATATTTAAAAAAAAACACAACAACCCAAAAATTAAATCGACTATGTCAGCCAGGTCAATGTGAGAAACTTAAAATATTGGCTTCTGCAGCTAACTCAGTCGTCTTCACCTTCATTTTCCTGTTTGTTCATAATCTGGAAAAGAAAAACAAGCTTTCCTGCTTTTTCAGGTCCCAAACGATTTCTCAATTTGGAATTAATTAGTCCAAAGGAAAAAAATAGTCTTTCTACACCAGCAGAAGAAGCTACTGCTGTTAAAAGTGAGATTATCACTTCAACAGTCTCTGAATCCAAGTGCTTACATGACTTCCACCAGTTCACTGGTGTGACTTTCTTTAAAACATCATCAGCAAACATATTTCTTGAATGGTTCACCCTTAGCTCTGAAGTTTATTATAGTTGCATTATGGAAAGATGATTGCTGGATGTCCATGTCATAGCCAACTCCTCTTCTTCAGCAGTTAAGATTTGCCCCTGGTATCAAGTATTGAGAATATTTGCAAGAAAATGAGCTGGAGATAGTGCTTGTCCCATTCGTTTTTTTAATGCTTGTAATTAACTCTGTCATTGCCTATTTCTCTTTTTAAGATCTCACTCAGTTCCTTCCAAATTTGAACAGCGTCAGCAATAAAACAGCTCTTTCCCTGCATTTTGTTCAAGGCTACAGAAATAGGCTTCAGGGTACTCAGCATGTGTTCAACAGTTCTCTTAAGCCCAATGTTGAGAACTTTGGCTGTGATAGTGCCATCTATTTTTTCACAATTTTGTTCATAAACTGTCATGAGATAAGGCCAGTTCTTGATACAGTGCTCAAAACAGTCCACTACTGAGTTCCATCTCACATCTTGTGGGAGAGTTAGCTTGGTTCCTCCCACTTTTATCAGAGCAGCTGCTGCAAAGTGGTTGTTATGGAAGTATTTTGCAATTTCAACAACATTAGCCTTTATTTCTGGAACACTGAAATCTTTGGCTAGGAGGTGCATCAAATGAGCACTGCAACCATATGTTATTAACTTGGGACTCTCTTCACTCTATTCTGAATAATTTCTTCTCATCTTGGATACATTTGCAGCATTGTGTGTGACCAAGCTGCGTACTAGACATTTGAATTTTTTTTCACAGTTTGTTATATCTTTTACTGCTACTTCTTGCAAGTATTCTGCTGTGTGTGAATTTCCTGATGTATCGATTGTTTCTGTAAGGAAGACATTCTCTTCTTCTGTTGTCACACAAGCACATACAACAGGATCATTGTGGACACTGCTCCACCCATCAAGACTCAGGTTAACAATTTCACCCTCTAGACATTTTGCACACTGCTCAGTTTCTCTTTCATACACTTTATCTAGCAATTTGCCTGTAACATCTGCTCTGTTGGGTGGACTGTATCCTGGTCTTAATGACTGAACCACGTTAATGAAGTGTGGGTCCTCAATCATACGGAAGGGAGAGTTTCTTGCATAAACAAACCGGGTAATTTTTTCATCATTACCTCTTTTTGTAATCTACTTTAAAGGTGAAATTGTAAAAGGAAGATCTGCCTGTTTCAGCTATTTATTTATCACAACTTCATCTAAAATGATAGTACCATAGAGTAACAACTATATATTTTTTTCTCAAACATGAGAATTCAAGAATAGTCCAGAAGGAAGATAGGCAGTCCTTAAGAAAGAAGACTGAAATAAAAAAGTTTATCAACCTGAAGATCCTGTATGTTCAGACATGTTCTTTTTATCATCTTCAACGCAGCTTCCTCCTGAGAAGGAATTCTTCTCATGTTGTTGCCTCTTCGTTGCACTGTTTGCATTTTATACGCATGCCTGTCTTACCCACAGGAAGAGGCACTTCATTAAAATATTCGCAAACTGGGTCGCTTTTATGGCCTTCTGCCATTATAGGTTTTCCTTTCTAGTAAGAGAATGGTATGGTAGATCTCAAAACAATGAAGGCTACCATGAGAAGGACCTCAAAACTTCTGGAATATGCTGCTCAAATAGTTTCACTTTTGTTTCTACTGCCTGTCCCTCCATTCTCACATTTATCTCCAGACTTCTTCTCCTTGTCCAGATCTGTTCCACCTCCAACAATCTTCTATTTATTGAACTTTTTGAAACTTTGCACTTTTAGAAAGAGGTAAGGGATTGACTCTGTGTACACAAATTTGCAGAGGGAGAATAGGGTTGAGGTCTGTTATTTCTCACCTCTATAATATTTATTTCAAACATTTTTGGTGTTAACAAGCATGTTATCTCTGGAGACAAATCCACAGTTTGGGAACTGCAAAACTAAGTATCTCTGATGATATCTTCTAAACTGAGCACTGACTCCCATTGGGTAGATAGAAAGATTAACCTAAATAATCGATACAGAAGCCCCTGGAATCCCATAAAATTGGATCCCTAATCCATGAACTATTGGAACTTATTTACAAAACTTTTCTTAAACATTACATGAATATATTGTCTCATACTGTAGAATTAGAATTTATAATCCCTATTTCATGATGAGATATCTTTGAGCTATAATGTATCTTAATTAAAACTGTCTTTAGATAAAATATTTGAGGAAAAAACCTATCAAATCTGATTTAAATAAAAAAAATCCATTTTTTTTAAATCATTGATTTTTATCTACCTTGTCTTCCAGTAACATCTACTTTAACTCTCTCCAGTATGATGTCTTATGGGTAGGTGATTCTTTTGATGGTATAGAGCCACCCAAGCAGCTTGTGTGTAATCCTGCTTCGGACTATGGGCTTAAGGGGGATGGGTAGGCAAAAGGAGGTGTGACCAGTGCTCCCTAGAATCTAGCTTTTAGAATGGCCCATTGAGACTGTGAGCAATTTGTATACCAGGGATTGAATAGATCCTTGATTATACCGGGGACTGGGGGAAAATAAATATAGTTGGTCAGACCAGAGAATCTGGTCCATTATATCTGGTTTGCCTACAACACCGTAATTTGAGCTAACATTTTTAATAATATATATATATATATTACATAGTTTGGATTTGACAGAAGTGGTGACTCAAATCTTTCCACTCCTGAAATTATTGGATACTCTTTTCTATGGTGTTTTCCTGTAATAATTATAATGGTTGTGGAGAAATTGAGCTCTTGATAGAATATATGCTTATTCCTGTTAATGTCTGGTAAAATAATGTTTAGCACAAATACAAAAAATTTTTACAAAAAATAACTTGAAGGATACAAATGCATTTATATTCTGAAATAAACATTGGAAACTATATTCATTTACTTAAAAGGAGCTGAATTCAAAAGTGTGTTTCCCTGTAAGTTGAATACACTACAAGCTCCTACAGTAGTGCAAAAAGTATTAGTAAGTGTTTTCCATGTCATACCCTTAGACTCCAGTTTGGTTCTTAAATGAAGGAGGAAGAAGGTATGGGTACACTTGAAAAAAGTTGATTTTAACGCTGCATGTATTATTATTGTCTGAGAAACTTTAAATAATTTTATAAATGGTTTTCAATTAACATTGTATAAAGAGTATTGTAGGTTTAAGAAATAGGAAAAGATTCACTTTTCTTTGCCTAGGCTTGATAAAAAAAGCACACTGAAAAAGTCAGTAAAATGTCAATATATACTAGAGTCTCTCAGACTTTTGAAAACTGAGTTCCCACTTCAGGAAAATGAAACCAATTAGGGTCTCTTCAACCTCTGTTCAACCCCATGATGTTTTAAGAGTCTACTCATCTTAATTTATATATCTTGTACACTCCCCAAGATCCAGCTAATCCTTGGCTCATCCCACACTTTGGGAAATGCTGCTACAAAAGTTAACACTTATTTCTTAAAGGCAAAGCTTGCAAGATTGAAGAGAAATACCAGTGTGTAGCAGTGCGGGACTCACCCCTGTGGCACCTCCTGCTGGTTTCTGTTGGGAATTAGCTCTGCCAGCCTTGGAGTGCCCTCTGGAGGCCAGGGATCTGCCTGTCCTCTGGCCCCTGTGTCCCTCCCTGGACCCCCGTGCCCTTGTACCTGGGGTGCTGCCCCCTAGCTGTAACCCTTCAGTCTTAGGGTCTGCCCGGGGAACCCCCACCCACTATTCCCACCTCGCCTCAGTATAAAGCTACTGCCAGTCATCATCTAGCCCCACGTCCTGGGGCAGACTGCAGTATCAGCCTACTCATCACTGGCAAGGTTGGGTTTGGACCTGCTGCCTTGGCCTACCCCTGGGCTGCCCTTCTGCTAGGCCGCAGCCTGGGGCTTTCCTGGCTGGAGCTCCCCAGCTCCTCTGCCTTGCTCCACTCATGTACGCAGTCTCTAGCTTCCTGCAGCCAGGCCTTTCTCTCTCTGAATGCACAGAGAGATTTCTTTTGGCCTCTGGCTCAGCCTTTTATAGGGACCAGCTGGGCCTGATTGGGGCATAGCCCAGCTGTGGCTACTTTCCCAATCAGCCTAGCTTTTCTCTGCCACAGCCCTCTCCCTGGCTGTTTTAAGTCCTTCAGGGCAGGAGTGGGGTAACCACCCTGCTACACAGTGAAAGACAGTTCATTACTCAAGTCATCTACTAGGATGCAATAGTTGAAAATAAGATGTGATCTGATTCACCTTAAGTATCTGGGTGTCATAAGAAAATATCTAACTTGTGAGTTCATAGTTTCACTTTTATTTCCATGGTTAATCTTCAAATGAAGCAGGTTTGTGTGCAGATGCTTAGGTCAAGGCTAATCCCTTGTCAATCAGCTGATTGTTTCCTTGAACTATATCTTCCTTTCCATCTCTTTTATTCCCAGTATGCTGAAGAAAAGTCAGCTAGGCTCAAGACAGGACTGTATTAGCAATCTTACAAGCCCTTTTAACAGAGGCTTCTAAAGTGTCTGTTTTTGTGAAAAACAATTCTGGAAATTACTTTTCCTTGTTCAAATTTTAACTACAGAGCCTAAACATACCAGAGCTAAAACCATAGCATTGGAATTTTAATGAGACGAAATCTAGGAAGATGACTACAACTGCAGTAATTTACCTACAGTTCAATTTAAAAAGTAATTTAGACTATTGTTTGTTTGGTGGAGAGAATAATAGATAAAAAATAAAATTGGGGGACTGAGGAGGCAGCTGCACCTGAGTGGATGGATTTAAGCATGAACCTGATGTGCTCATGGCAACCTAGACCATAGAAATGATGGGCAGGTGCATTTTGTACCAGCTGGAGCCTGTGCATTGTCTTCATGTTCAACTTCAGATACAGTGATTTACAATATAAATACTCCTGGGGGAGTTCTGCACCACAGCACAAGTGCAGAATTAATGCCCCCCATAGACTTTTACTCTCTCCCCACAGAATAATTGATTCACACGACCCTTCAGGGCAGTGGTCCCGAGTGGGTACATCTTGTTTGGGTGTTGGGAGCAGCCGGGGGAGATGTAAATCATTACCTCAGGCAGAAGGGCTGGGTGTGCATACAACACTGTCCCACTCGCACGTTATTGTGGTGCAGCTGGAGCCAGGGAGGGGCAGGACTGGAGATGCTCTTTTTGTGCACTGGGCTCCAACTCCTAGTTCTGATTGGGTTGAGGGGAGTGGGGATGACACAGGACTTCCTCTTCCCCTGCACGGAGCAGCTAGGGCTGGATCAGACCCACTCCTGGGAAGCTCTTTTGGCTGCAGGAAGTTCCACAACCCCCCCCCCCACTTCCTGCCCCCATAATTCCCCAGCTGTTGGAGGAGGGATCACTGTACGGGGCGCTGCCCCCGTCTACCCAACCCCCATTCGGCTGGACATCCTGCACCCATACACGCCCGCTGAGCCCCACCCCCTGTACCTAGACCCTGCTGCCGAGCCCCATCCGCTCCACGCCAACTCCCCCTATTGAGCCCCACTCCATCTTCACTTGGACCCCACCCAGACTCCCATTCCCCCTGCAATGAGCCCCTGTGCATCCAGATCCCCGTCCCTGCACTTGTCTCACCACCGAGCTGCCCACACCCAGATTGCCCCACAAAGAACCCTCTCACCCCACACCTGGATCCCCCTACACTAAGCCCTTCCACACCTGGATGGGGGGGTACGGATGGTGCTGCCCTTTAGGGTATGTCTGCACAGCAAAGAAGAATCCGCAGCTGGCCTGTGCCAACCAACTCATGCTCCCGGGGCTTGGGCTGCGTGGTGGTTTCATTGCTGTGTAGACTTCTGGACTGGGGCTGGAGCCCGGGCTCTAGGACCCTGTAGGATGGGAAGGTCCCAGAGCTCTGGCTCTAGTCTGAGCCCAGAAGTCTGTATACCAATGGAACAGCCCCGCAGAATGAGCCTCATGAACCTGAGTTGGCTGGTACAGGCAAGCTGTGGCTTTTTCTTTGCTACGTAGACATACCCTTAAGGTCTTTTGTACTTGATATGCATGGAGATAGCAGTATTTCCATCTACTCTGTGGAGCCATATAGATGTGCTAAGATGCCTAGTAAGGAATCTATTTGTCAAAAAAACATTTCCTGAATCTTTTTTGTTGTCTGTATTGTTACACACATGCTTGCTGATGAGTGTTTTGAAATAAATTACAAAAATAATTGAGAATGGCAGGATTATATTGTGTTATTTTGACAAATAAAATATGCAGAATTTTGCAGAATTTTAAAATGTGTGCAAAATTTTTAATTTTTTGGCACAGAATTTCCCCAGGTCCTCATCCAGGAGAAAGGAGCAAAGTTTATTAGCAAGCTGGAGATATGTCTCTTACATAAATGGGGAGAAAGTGACCTTGAAAAACAAACTGTTAAGTTTTTTACTCATAGTGCATTCTGCGCCAAAAAATTAGAATTCTTTGCACAATATTTTAAAATTCTGCAAATTTTGTCAAAATAACACTACATAATCATGCCAGTTTCAATTATTTTGATAATTTATTTCAAAATACCTGTCAGCAAGTATATCTGTAACAATACAGAGACACAAAAATTTCCCCAGGAGTAGAGAGTTAAAGAAACCCCCATGACAACCCAGTTTCTGTTTCTCTTCCCCCTTTCTCCCCCCCTCCCGAGTCCAGCCAGGGGGCCAGATACCTACAACTCCTCCCCAGAGCCCAGCCACAGGGCCCTCCCAGCTAATACACCCAAACCCCCTCCTCCCCAGAGCCCAGCTGTGGCCCCTCCAGCCCAGACACCTGTTCCCCTACCCCCCAGAACCCAGGGATCCAGAGGGAGAAAGAGCCTGATGTTTGGTCCTGGAGTTTCCTGCATGCCACCCTCTTCTTCCCTCAGGGCATGCTAGGAACTGCAGCTGCCAGGAACCCTCTATTTCACTCCCTCTCCCCCCAGCAGTGTCTTCTATGTGTGAGCTGGGCTCTGCTGGGTCCAGCAGCCCCTAGGGCTGGCTAGCAGCACAACAACCCATTTCTGTGGGCCATAGGAAATTCTGCACACACAATCTTAATTTCTGCAAAATTCTACATTGCGCAGTGGCACAGAATTTCCCCAGGAGTATCTTTTAATACTTTTCCATTAGCATTTATTTCATTTGTAGAGACAATGAAACCCCAGGATAAGGCTAAAAACAATTATGACAAAGTTCCTCCTCTATCTTGGTGGGTCCTGCACTTATTAGCAGATATTCTTGCCTCAGAGATTCACCCTGTGGGTTGGGGAACAGCCCAGAGACCTTCCCCTCGGTAAGAACCCACAGTCCAGGTCAATTGGGAGGTTTGGGGGGGAATCCGGGCCCACCCTCTACTCCGGGTTCCAGCCCAGGGCCCAGTGGACTGCAGCTGTCTGTAGTGCCTCCTGTAACAGCTGCATGACAGCTACAACTCCCTGGGCTACTTCCCCATGGCCTCCTCCAAACACCTTCCTTATTCTCACCACTGGACCTTCCTCCTGGTGTTTGATAATGCTTGTCGTTGTCATCCTCAGTCCTACAGCAGTACACGCTCTCAGCTCCTCACACTCCCACCACAAACTGAAGTGAGCTCCTTTTAAAACCTAGGTGTCCTTATTAGCCTGCCTTAATTGATTCTAGCAGCAGCTTCTTAATTGGCTCCAGGTGCTCTAATTAGCCTACCTGCCTTAACTGGTTCTAGCAGGTTCCTGATTACTCTAGTGCAGCCCCTGTTCTGGTCACTCAGAGAACAGAAAACTACTCATCCAGTGACCAGTATATTTGCCCTCTACCAGACTCCTGTATCCCACTAGTCTGGGGCTGTCACACAATACTGACTTTAGAATATTTAGTTTTACAAGATGTAATTTAAAGAGATTTATTAACTGTACACATCTGACTTAAGCATATAAAATGTGCTGTCAACATTCGAAGAAGAAAATTCAATATATTAAATATGGGCTCTGCTCTGTCATCATGGAGTTAATTCTGATTCATAAAATATTGTCTTGTGTTAATTATGGTAAAGTGGAATATATCTAATTCATTTACTGTAAATCTGCTTTAGTCAAAATTTGCATGTGGGGACAGAATTGGGCCCATAGGTTCTATGTGCATTTTGGATGATCATCTCCATTAGAAAATATGCTTTTGTGCAAAAATTATAGCCTGTGCCCATACCACTTTATGAGCATATGCCATGTCGAGAAAAGTAAAACCTTATTCTCCCTTGTATAGGCATTTGCAGATTATGAAAATTTGATTCTGCTTGACTGTTCACTGACAAACACTGGGGCAAGTGATTTGTACGCTGGGTGCTGCTGTATTGATAAAAAGAACAGGAGTACTTGTGGCACCTTAGAGACTAACAAATTTATTAGAGCATAAGCTTTCGTGGACTACAGCCCACTTCTTCGGATGCATATAGAGTGAAACATATATTGAGAAGATATATATATACACACATACAGAGAGCATGAACAGGTGGGAGTTGTTTTACCAAAAAAAAAAAACTGGGATAAATTTAATTCATTCTAGGCGCTTGTTAAACAACCTACATCAAGAAAATGGACAGAAGACTGTTTTTCCTCAACAAAGAAATTCCATCTTGCTCATTAACTACCTCTTGATGAGATCTGGGCGCACTATGTTTCTCCAGTCAACTCTGAACTTTGGGAGTCCGGTGGCACCTTCAAGATTAACAGATTTATTTGAGCATAAGCTTTCATGGGTAAAAACCTCACTTCTTCAGATGCATGGAGTGAAAGTTACAGATGCAGGCATTATATACTGAGACATGAAGAGAAGGGAGTACCTCACAAGTGGAGAACCAGTGCTGACAGGGCCAATTCGATCAGGGTGAATGTAGTCCACTCCCAATAATAGATGAGGGGTTGTCAATTCCAGGAGAGGAAAAGCTGCTTTTGTAATGAGCCAGCCACTCCCAGTCCCTATTCAATCCCAAATTAATGGTGTTACATTTGCAAATGAATTTTAGTTCTGCTGTTTCTCTTTGAAGTCTGTTTCTGAAGTTTTTTTGTTCAAGAATAGTGGCATTTAAGTCTGTTATAGAATGTCCAGGGAGGTTGAAGTGTTCACCTACTGGCTTTTGTATGTTACCATTCCTGATGTTCGATTTGTGTCCATTTATTCTTTTGCGGAGGGACTGTCCGGTTTGGCCAATGTACATGGCAGAGGGGCATTGCTGGCACATGATGGCATATATAACATTAGTAGATGTGCAGGTGAATGAGCCCCTGATGGTGTGGCTGATGTGGTTGGGTCCTCTGATGGTGTCGCCAGAGTAGATATGGGGACAGAGTAGGCAACGAGGTTTGCTACAGAGATTGGTTCCTGGGTTGGTGTTTCTGTGGTGTGATGTGTAGTTGCTGGTGAGTATTTGCTTCAGGTTTGGGGGTTGTCTGTAAGCGAGGACTGGCCTGCCTCCCAAGGTCTGTGAGAGTGAGGGATCGTTTTCCAGGACAGGTTGTTCATGACGGCCGGTGGTGTTCTGTTATTTTCGTTGTTGGGCCTGTCTTATAGTAGGTGATTTTTGGGTACCCGTCTCACTCTGAACTCTGGGACACTAATCGTTAGTTAGTATGGCTTAAAGGATGGAGCACTGTCCTGGAAATCAGTAGATCTGGGTTTTATTCCCCTGTACCAGTGGCTGACCTTGGGTAAGTCACTTCTCATCTCTGTGCCAAAGTTAACCCATCTGTAAAATGGGGATAATGGGTTTTATTCAGGATAGATTGATTTAAATCACAAAATGGAAAGCCTTTATTTATAATTGATTTTAATCAACTTTTTCAATTGTACTTCAGTTATTTTTTAAAGAAAGGTGCAGTCTCATTGTTTGATATACCCATTAAAAGATGTTGATTTATAACAAAATAGAGCCTTACACTAGATTAGGTACGTATTATTGCTATCTGGGAGAATACACTAATACATACATTTCTTTAGGCAATTATATAGCTTAATATTTTCAGATCTAAGACTTGTACAATTTTATTATGATAGAAAATGCTGAATGATATATTGCTTATTTACTAGATAATTAACTTTTTGCTCATGATTTTTGTCAAGCTGCATTAGGATGGTAATATGAATTTAATTAAACACACAACTGCTTATAAGTTTTATTTTTATTAAACAAAACCTTAAGGGGTGTTGGATACATATAACTTCTCTAATCAAAACATGTTTCACATTTACAACTAAATGATTTATTAAACAGAGGGATTAACTGGTTATTTTGGGTCAGCCTGGGAAAATTTTCTAAGTGAAAGTAATTGGAGCTTAAGTTCCTACTCACTTAAGTCTCTTGAAAATGAGACAGTCTCCTAATTTACTTAGGCTGATCTGTTGTGTCATATTTATAAAGCGTGACCTCAAAAGTTAGATGTTTATCCCCTAATTCTTTCATTATATGGAAAAGCAGCCTTTTACTTAGTTTTTGATGGAGACTCATAGATTCAGCATACTTTTGTATTGAACTGTTTTAAGAGATAAGTAGTTTAGGCCTTGCATATTTTGTATTTAAATTCAGATTTCATTTTAAACAGGTTTATTTTTTAAAAGAAAACATTATAATTTAAATAACAAAACACAAAAAATCCAAGTTAAATTAAAAAAAAAAAAAAAGCAGGTTTTTTTTATCCATCCTGGTTCTGTTCCTGACCTGTGGGTGACCTTGGGTAAGTCACTTCTCATCTCTGTGCCATAGTTAACCCATCTGTAAAATGTGGATAATGACACTAACCTCCTTTTATGAAGTACTTTGAGATCTATTGATGAAAAGCTCTATTTAAAAGCTAGGTAATGTAGTTATTGTTATGAATATATTTCTTTGCAGTTTTATGATCTTCCCCACTTTCATTATTTTGTCACCCATTATGACAATAATGTGATGGTAATTTTTATTTGTAAATGATTTTTAGCTGAATTGATCTTAGCAGTGGGAAAAGGCCATTTCTAAGTCACCTTTCTGCTTTTTTTTAAATCCTGGAACTGCTAGGGGCTAGAGGGCCCCAATGTAATTTAGAACAGACTAAGGGGTGCTCTAAATTTTGCCAGCTGGAGTATTCCCATTGGGACTTCTTTGCCAGCTCAGGATCAGAGTGCTGTGGACTCCAGCCCCACCCTGGCATTCTCTCTCCCTTCCCTCAGTATTCTCCCTATGTGGGAATTGTGCATAGTAGATAGTATAGAGCTGACTATGTCAACTTTGTTGCCTGAAGATTAAAAAAATATAAATAAATAAATAAATTTCTCTGTGTCATGGTAATTCTGGTTGCCCCTTTAGGGGAGATTGAACAGTGGCTAACGATTAGAGTCAATATTGTTAATATAAACCTCTAGTTTATTTATTAAACTGTATCTAGAATTGTTAGTCTCTTAATTGAGGTTGTTGTTTTCCCTACTGTATTGTAGTACGATCATTTTTCTGGCATTTTCAATGAAATAGTCAATGAAAAATTCAGTTAAAAAATTCAAACCTTTGGCATGGATTTAATAGAAATTACTGAGGTTGTTGGCTGCTATTGTGCAAATCCATAAAGTCAGATTCCTTTCAGTAATTTCAGACACTTTGAGTTCCTTGGATGGAAAGTATTATGTAAGTACTAAATTATTCTGCAGGTTCCAAGAAGGGCGTTTAAGGCATTGTTACACCCTTCTGTATCAACTGTGCATCAGAAACCTATTCCTCAACAGATACTTCTTGCTTCTCACCATTTGGCCATATTAATCTAGTGTTGGTCTCTTCCTGGGCCTGATAGTGAACAAGTTAAAATTCTGCAGGATAAAGAGGAAAAATTAGTAAACTGGATTTTAGATTACTTCAGATTAAAAATGCAGACGCTGTAGGATCCCTTATCTTGGGTAAGGGGGAATCCTGAAGTAGCAGCAGCAGAAAGTGTTTAGTAGTAGTACCAAAAATCTCTTGTTATTGCTTTTTTTTATCTGTTTCTTGAGAGGGAAATAACTATCAGTGAAAAACTTATGTTGAAGTATAAGGTGAAATTAATTTGAAAGAATTCCTGATTTTTTTTTTAATCTCTAAATCGTGTTCTTTCATTAAAATGTTTAGATAAATTTCAGGTATGATTTTATCTACTGCAGAATTGTCAGAGAGAATTAAACTGGTATACATTCACAGTGATTTGGGAGGGGAAAAAGTCCACTATCCATATGAATAATTTTTTAAAAAATTAAATGATAGCTTAACGTTCCTGCACACTGAAGTCCTCTGTCTGCAGAATACATAGTGTTGACTGAAACTGTATTATATGACCTAAACTAATTTCTCTGAATATTTTATCATCTTGCAGCACTGAGCAGTTAGGCTCTGGTCCTGAATAGGGCTTTGGAATGCTAATATAACACAAATAAATACATATTCCTATTTAAGTGCAGCAGGTGTTTTGTGCTGTACAAAACAGAGTTCTAGCCCCAAGAATTTTACAGTTAAGAAAAAACCCCCACAATTCAGATATAAAATGCAGATGCATTTATCATAGTGGGGTTTTGTTAAAATGATGTGTATGACATGACCTTTGGAGTTAACTCCTGTAGACTTTATGGAAGACATAAGGGATAAAGCCCTCACCTCTGTTTGGGCACTCTTATGCTAGGTAAAAGAGCTGGAACAGTATGAAGGGGCCTCTCCAGGTCCCTGAGTAACCCAGGATCGGTAGGGTGCAACAGTGTCTTGAAGCCAGTTTAGCCCCTCTGGCTGCAATTTTTTGTTGCACCACTAAGAGATGCAGCTCAGAATCTCATCCATGCTTTTTAGTGGTGGTTTGAAAGAAGAAAGAACAGCCATTGTGCACATCAGAGGCAGGAGCGAGTTCCAGATGTATGAAGCAACATGGAGGAAAGCATGAAAGTGAGAGTAGGAGTATGGATACAAAGAAAATGATGAAGAATGAGTTAGCTGAAGCTAAAAGAATGAGATGTCATGGAGTGGGTAGGGAGGGAGTATGGGGGAAAAAAAAGAATACAGATAAAGGTTGGGCTGGAGATCACTGTATCCACTTGAACTTATTGGGCCAATTTAATGGATGCAAATTCACTGACTTCAATGATATTGCACCAGTTTAGACTAGGATTAATTTGACTTGCATTTTCAAAGGCATATTCATGTATGCAGTGAATGCAAGTTAAATTTTCACCTTTTTTGTTTTGACAAAAGATGTTAGAAAACTAATTCTTAGTCAAATATATATACTAAATAATGTTAGCGAAATGAATATTATATATATATAGTTTAAGAAAATATAAAGGAGTTTTTGCTTTTTGTATGTGTTTCTGCTGATCCAGCATTTGCAAATTTAGCTGAAACAGCATCAGGGTTGTGTAAAACATTACTCCTGGGAAATTCTGCGCCAAAATATTAAAAATTCTGCACTCAATATTTTAAAATTCTGCATATTTTATTTGTCAAAAAAACATTTCCTGAATCTTTTTTGTTGTCTGTATTGTTAACACACACAATTGCTGACAGGCATTTTGAAATAAATTACCAAAATAATTGAAACTGGTGTGATTATATTGTGTTATTTTGACAAATAGATTCCTTACTAGGCATATTAATACAGAACTCTCAGTAATAATTCATTTAAACTACAGTACAGAACTGTATTTCCTGAACCCCTCAGAAGCAGTGCAAAGGCTTGGAGGAGTCAGGTTTAATGGAGGAGCTGAGGGAGAAGGAAGTAATTGTTGGGAAGGAGCCTGGGTATGAACTTGAAGAGTTGTTGGGTGTGAGTGGGAAAAGTATGGAACAGATTTTAAGGGGGGACGGGGAGAGATTGTTAGGGAGTGTCCCCCATGCAGACCCTGGCGGACCCCTAACTTCTTCCATTCAGTCAGGCACATCTGCTCCTGTCCCCATGTGTCCTTGCACCCCCTGTCCACATGTGTCCCTCTATCACCACTCAGACACCCACTCCCCCATCCCCATGTGTCCATGCATCCCCTCCCCATCCCCATGTGTCTCTGTGCCCCCACTCAGCTACTCCACTGTCCCCATGTGGCCCTATACCCTCTCCCCCTTGTGCCCCTGAGCATCCACTCCCATTCAGCCCTTGACCCAGTCTGTCCTTCCGCACTAGCCCTTATGAGTAAGGCTGCGTGTCTGTCATGGAGGTCATGGAACTCATGGATTCTGTGACTTTCTGTGACCTCCGTGACTTCTGCAGTGGCTGGTGCTGGCTCAGGGCAGCAGCAGCAGCAGTTTGGATGTGTGGGAGGGGGCTCAGGGCTGGGGCAGGGAGTTGGGATGCAGGGCAGCACTTACCTGGGTGGGGGGCTTCCCGGCTCCCACCCGCATGTCCCTGCAGCTCCTAGGTAGAGGGGCTAGGGGGCTCTGTGCTGACTGCGCCCACAGGCGCTGCCCCTGCAGCTCCCATTGGCTGCAGTTCCCGGCCAATGGGAGCTGCAGAGCCAGCACTTGTGGCGGGAGCAGCGTGTGGAGCTCCCCTGGCTGCTCCTCCCCTAGGAGCTGCAGGGACACACCGGTCAGAGCTGAGTAGGGAGCTTGCCAGCCCCGCCAACCCTCCCTCCCCCAGCACCAGCATGGGTCCCAGGTCACATGCTGCCACCGCGCCCCCCCGCACCAGCAGGGGTCCTGCGCTACCACCACCACCCCAGCACCTGTGGCGCCCCAGCCCAGGTTTTAGTTAGGGGTATATACTAAAAGTCATGGACAGGTCATGGACCATGAATTTTTGTTTACTGCCAGTGACCTGGCCATGACTTTTACTAAAAATACCTGTGACTAAAATGTAGCCTTACTTATGAGCCCCTGTCTGACCCCCCAGCAGCCCCACGATGTCTGTCTCCCCAAACCACCTGTCTCCTGACCTGGCCCGACAGGCGCTTTGAAGAAGGCAGACTCTTTCTCTTACCTGTCATAGGTGGGGCTGGCCAGGAGTGGCTACTGTGTTCTAGCACCACAGCGCTCCTCTGGCGGGCAAAAGACGGAACTGCAGCAACTTTTCAGCAGATGCTATTTTCTGCACACACACAAAAAAATTAAAACTATACGCAGAGCATGAAATATGCACGCTTTCGTGGCACAGAATTCCCCCAGGAGTAAAACCATGAAACTAGCTTGTGTGTCTTATCTGTAAAATACTTGGCCTATGCAAATAGCAGGGTGAAACAGGGTATCAAGAGGGAATTGTTAGCTACAGGTTACCCACCACCCCAAACAAGACAAGCTAACAAGTAAAAAACCAAAGCCACAAAAACAGATCACTAAGGTTAAAAACAACTGAATGGAAGCAGTGGGCTGACAGAAGTAGACAGATGAAAGTAAGTTTTATCAGGATAAGCAAAAATATATTAGTCTAGGTCAGGGGTCGGCAATGTTTGGCACGCGGCTCGCCAGGGTAAGCATCCTGGCAGGCCGGGCCAGTTTATTTACCTGCTGACCTGGCAGGTTCGGCCGATCGCGGCCCCCACTGGCCGCGGTTCGCCGTCCCGGGCCAATGGGGGTAGCGGGAAGCTGCGGCCAGCACATCCCTCGCCTGCGCCGCTTCCCGCTGCCCCCATTGGCCCGGGACAGTGAACCGCGGCCAGTGGAGGCCGCGATCGGCCGAACCTGCCACGTCAGCAGGTAAATAAACTGGCCCGGCCCGCCAGGGTGCTTAC